>NW_027466557.1:37500-59561 GCF_050575085.1 Anarhichas minor | reverse complement strand
CATACTGCATTGTAAAGCTGAGATTCACACCTTCTAAAAGAGTCAAAGAGGGTTGCTGTACCACTTTCCCTCGGCTTTTAGCATTCGATTGAGTTACTGTAACATTTCCCTTCTCCCAGTCCAAAAATTGTCATGAAGTGACCGTCCAATGCAGCTGGCTGGATTTTGGTCAGACGTGTTTCAAGTTAAACATCAAGCACATCAAATTAAAGCTTGGATTCCTGTCTTTGCAACAGTTATAGTCTTTCTATCCAGTCAAAACCTGGCTGCTGGTGAACAGACTTTTAGTGTGGACAATACTACTGGCCATTTGGAGGCAATTCTGAATTCGAATCTGTTGCCTATATTAAGTCAGCTTTGTCCTCGGCTAGCCTCATCCGTTTTCCTAAAGTCATACTGCATTGTAAAGCTGAGATTCACACCTTCTAAAAGAGTCCAAGAGGGTTGCTGTACCACTTTCCCTCGGCTTTTAGCATTCGATTGAGTTACTGTAACATTTCCCTTCTCCCAGTCCAAAAATTGTCATGAAGTGACCGTCCAATGCAGCTGGCTGGATTTTGGTCAGACGTGTTTCAAGTTAAACATCAAGCACATCAAATTAAAGCTTGGATTCCTGTCTTTGCAACAGTTATAGTCTTTCTATCCAGTCAAAACCTGGCTGCTGGTGAACAGACTTTTAGTGTGGACAATACTACTGGCCATTGGGAGGCAATTCTGAATTCGAATCTGTTGCCTATATTAAGTCAGCATTGTCCTCGGCTAGCCTCATCCGTTTTCCTAAAGTCATACTGCATTTTAAAGCTGAGATTCACACCTTCTAAAAGAGTCTAAGAGGGTTGCTGTACCACTTTGTGTCGGCTTTTAGCATTCGATTGAGTTACTGCAACAATTCCCTGCTCCCAGTCCAAAAATCATTGCTCGGTCAAATGTCGGTCCAATCAGCCGTCTCTAATAAGCCTAATTTATATGATAGCCTCATCCGTTTTCCTAAAGTCATACTGCATTGTAAAGCTGAGATTCACACCTTCTAAAAGAGTCAAAGAGGGTTGCTGTACCACTTTCCCTCGGCTTTTAGCATTCGATTGAGTTACTGTAACATTTCCCTTCTCCCAGTCCAAAAATTGTCATGAAGTGACCGTCCAATGCAGCTGGCTGTATTTTGGTCAGACGTGTTTCAAGTTAAACATCAAGCACATCAAATTAAAGCTTGGATTCCTGTCTTTGCAACAGTTATAGTCTTTCTATCCAGTCAAAACCTGGCTGCTGGTGAACAGACTTTTAGTGTGGACAATACTACTGGCCATTTGGAGGCAATTCTGAATTCGAATCTGTTGCCTATATTAAGTCAGCATTGTCCTCGGCTAGCCTCATCCGTTTTCCTAAAGTCATACTGCATTTTAAAGCTGAGATTCACACCTTCTAAAAGAGTCCAAGAGGGTTGCTGTACCACTTTGTGTCGGCTTTTAGCATTCGATTGAGTTACTGCAACATTTCCCTGCTCCCAGTCCAAAAATCATTGCTGGGTCAAATGTCGGTCCAATCAGCCGTCTCTAATAAGACTTAATTTACGTGATAGCCTCATCCGTTTTCCTAAAGTCATACTGCATTTTAAAGCTGAGATTCACACCTTCTAAAAGAGTCCAAGAGGGTTGCTGTACCACTTTGTGTCGGCTTTTAGCATTCGATTGAGTTACTGCAACAATTCCCTGCTCCCAGTCCAAAAATCATTGCTGGGTCAAATGTCGGTCCAATCAGCCGTCTCTAATAAGCCTAATTTATATGATAGCCTCATCCGTTTTCCTAAAGTCATACTGCATTGTAAAGCTGAGATTCACACCTTCTAAAAGAGTCAAAGAGGGTTGCTGTACCACTTTCCCTCGGCTTTTAGCATTCGATTGAGTTACTGTAACATTTCCCTTCTCCCAGTCCAAAAATTGTCATGAAGTGACCGTCCAATGCAGCTGGCTGGATTTTGGTCAGACGTGTTTCAAGTTAAACATCAAGCACATCAAATTAAAGCTTGGATTCCTGTCTTTGCAACAGTTATAGTCTTTCTATCCAGTCAAAACCTGGCTGCTGGTGAACAGACTTTTAGTGTGGACAATACTACTGGCCATTTGGAGGCAATTCTGAATTCGAATCTGTTGCCTATATTAAGTCAGCTTTGTCCTCGGCTAGCCTCATCCGTTTTCCTAAAGTCATACTGCATTGTAAAGCTGAGATTCACACCTTCTAAAAGAGTCCAAGAGGGTTGCTGTACCACTTTCCCTCGGCTTTTAGCATTCGATTGAGTTACTGTAACATTTCCCTTCTCCCAGTCCAAAAATTGTCATGAAGTGACCGTCCAATGCAGCTGGCTGGATTTTGGTCAGACGTGTTTCAAGTTAAACATCAAGCACATCAAATTAAAGCTTGGATTCCTGTCTTTGCAACAGTTATAGTCTTTCTATCCAGTCAAAACCTGGCTGCTGGTGAACAGACTTTTAGTGTGGACAATACTACTGGCCATTGGGAGGCAATTCTGAATTCGAATCTGTTGCCTATATTAAGTCAGCATTGTCCTCGGCTAGCCTCATCCGTTTTCCTAAAGTCATACTGCATTTTAAAGCTGAGATTCACACCTTCTAAAAGAGTCTAAGAGGGTTGCTGTACCACTTTGTGTCGGCTTTTATTATTCGATTGAGTTACTGCAACAATTCCCTGCTCCCAGTCCAAAAATCATTGCTGGGTCAAATGTCGGTCCAATCAGCCGTCTCTAATAAGCCTAATTTATATGATAGCCTCATCCGTTTTCCTAAAGTCATACTGCATTGTAAAGCTGAGATTCACACCTTCTAAAAGAGTCCAAGAGGGTTGCTGTACCACTTTCCCTCGGCTTTTAGCATTCGATTGAGTTACTGTAACATTTCCCTTCTCCCAGTCCAAAAATTGTCATGAAGTGACCGTCCAATGCAGCTGGCTGGATTTTGGTCAGACGTGTTTCAAGTTAAACATCAAGCACATCAAATTAAAGCTTGGATTCCTGTCTTTGCAACAGTTATAGTCTTTCTATCCAGTCAAAACCTGGCTGCTGGTGAACAGACTTTTAGTGTGGACAATACTACTGGCCATTTGGAGGCAATTCTGAATTCGAATCTGTTGCCTATATTAAGTCAGCTTTGTCCTCGGCTAGCCTCATCCGTTTTCCTAAAGTCATACTGCATTGTAAAGCTGAGATTCACACCTTCTAAAAGAGTCCAAGAGGGTTGCTGTACCACTTTCCCTCGGCTTTTAGCATTCGATTGAGTTACTGTAACATTTCCCTTCTCCCAGTCCAAAAATTGTCATGAAGTGACCGTCCAATGCAGCTGGCTGGATTTTGGTCAGACGTGTTTCAAGTTAAACATCAAGCACATCAAATTAAAGCTTGGATTCCTGTCTTTGCAACAGTTATAGTCTTTCTATCCAGTCAAAACCTGGCTGCTGGTGAACAGACTTTTAGTGTGGACAATACTACTGGCCATTGGGAGGCAATTCTGAATTCGAATCTGTTGCCTATATTAAGTCAGCATTGTCCTCGGCTAGCCTCATCCGTTTTCCTAAAGTCATACTGCATTTTAAAGCTGAGATGCACACCTTCTAAAAGAGTCTAAGAGGGTTGCTGTACCACTTTGTGTCGGCTTTTAGCATTCGATTGAGTTACTGCAACAATTCCCTGCTCCCAGTCCAAAAATCATTGCTGGGTCAAATGTCGGTCCAATCAGCCGTCTCTAATAAGCCTAATTTATATGATAGCCTCATCCGTTTTCCTAAAGTCATACTGCATTGTAAAGCTGAGATTCACACCTTCTAAAAGAGTCCAAGAGGGTTGCTGTACCACTTTCCCTCGGCTTTTAGCATTCGATTGAGTTACTGTAACATTTCCCTTCTCCCAGTCCAAAAATTGTCATGAAGTGACCGTCCAATGCAGCTGGCTGGATTTTGGTCAGACGTGTTTCAAGTTAAACATCAAGCACATCAAATTAAAGCTTGGATTCCTGTCTTTGCAACAGTTATAGTCTTTCTATCCAGTCAAAACCTGGCTGCTGGTGAACAGACTTTTAGTGTGGACAATACTACTGGCCATTTGGAGGCAATTCTGAATTCGAATCTGTTGCCTATATTAAGTCAGCTTTGTCCTCGGCTAGCCTCATCCGTTTTCCTAAAGTCATACTGCATTGTAAAGCTCAGATTCACACCTTCTAAAAGAGTCCAAGAGGGTTGCTGTACCACTTTCCCTCGGCTTTTAGCATTCGATTGAGTTACTGTAACATTTCCCTTCTCCCAGTCCAAAAATTGTCATGAAGTGACCGTCCAATGCAGCTGGCTGGATTTTGGTCAGACGTGTTTCAAGTTAAACATCAAGCACATCAAATTAAAGCTTGGATTCCTGTCTTTGCAACAGTTATAGTCTTTCTATCCAGTCAAAACCTGGCTGCTGGTGAACAGACTTTTAGTGTGGACAATACTACTGGCCATTGGGAGGCAATTCTGAATTCGAATCTGTTGCCTATATTAAGTCAGCATTGTCCTCGGCTAGCCTCATCCGTTTTCCTAAAGTCATACTGCATTTTAAAGCTGAGATTCACACCTTCTAAAAGAGTCTAAGAGGGTTGCTGTACCACTTTGTGTCGGCTTTTAGCATTCGATTGAGTTACTGCAACAATTCCCTGCTCCCAGTCCAAAAATCATTGCTGGGTCAAATGTCGGTCCAATCAGCCATCTCTAATAAGCCTAATTTATATGATAGCCTCATCCGTTTTCCTAAAGTCATACTGCATTGTAAAGCTGAGATTCACACCTTCTAAAAGAGTCCAAGAGGGTTGCTGTACCACTTTCCCTCGGCTTTTAGCATTCGATTGAGTTACTGTAACATTTCCCTTCTCCCAGTCCAAAGCTTGTCATGAAGTGACCGTCCAATGCAGCTGGCTGGATTTTGGTCAGACGTGTTTCAAGTTAAACATCAAGCACATCAAATTAAAGCTTGGATTCCTGTCTTTGCAACAGTTATAGTCTTTCTATCCAGTCAAAACCTGGCTGCTGGTGAACAGACTTTTAGTGTGGACAATACTACTGGCCATTGGGAGGCAATTCTGAATTCGAATCTGTTGCCTATATTAAGTCAGCTTTTTCCTCGGCTAGCCTCATCCGTTTTCCTAAAGTCATACTGCATTGTAAAGCTGAGATTCACACCTTCTAAAAGAGTCTAAGAGGGTTGCTGTACCACTTTGTGTCGGCTTTTAGCATTCGATTGAGTTACTGCAACAATTCCCTGCTCCCAGTCCAAAAATCATTGCTGGGTCAAATGTCGGTCCAATCAGCCGTCTCTAATAAGCCTTAATTTATATGATAGCCTCATCCGTTTTTCTAAATTCATACTGCATTTGAAAGCTGAGATTCACACATTCAAAAAGAGTCCAAGAGTGTGCATGTGGCACTTTGTGTTAGCCTTTAGTGCACATAACAGTGTAGTGCGTTTCACGCTGCGTCAAATGTCGGTCAAATGTCGGTCCAATCAGCCGTCTCTAATAAGCCTTAATTTATATGATAGCCTCATCCGTTTTTCTAAATTCATACTGCATTTGAAAGCTGAGATTCACACATTCAAAAAGAGTCCAAGAGTGTGCATGTGGCACTTTGTGTTAGCCTTTAGTGCACATAACAGTGTAGTGCGTTTCACGCTGCGTCAAATGTCGGTCCAATCAGCCGTCTCTAATAAGCCTTAATTTATATGATAGCCTCATCCGTTTTTCTAAATTCATACTGCATTTGAAAGCTGAGATTCACACCTTCAAAAAGAGTCCAAGAGGGTGCATGTGGCACTTTGTTTTGGCCTTTAGTGCACATAACAGTGTAGTGCCTTTCACGCTGCGTCAAATGTCTGTCCAATCAGCCGTCTCTAATAAGACTGAATTTACATGATAGCCTCATCCGTTTTTGTGAGTTCATACTGCATTTGAAAGCTGAGATTCACACCTCCTAAAAGAGTCCAAGAGTGTGCATGTGGCACTTTGTGTCGGACTTTAGCGCACATAACACTCGAGTGCCTTTCACGCTCGGTCAGATGTCGTACCAATCTGCCGTCACTAATAAGCCTTAATTTACATGATAGCCTCATTATTTTTTCTAAAATCATACTGCATTTTAAAGCTGAGATTCACACCTTCCAATAGAGTCCAAGAGGGTTCATGGGAAGGTTTGCGTCGGCTGTCAGCGTTGACTTGATTCACGTTAACCGGGCGATAAGAAATGTCAGGTTATGTTGTGGGAGTCAATCCTGGAAATTATAAAAATTCATAAAAAATCCAATTTTGCTTGTATTTGTGTATAAATGCATCGGTGTAGTCATTGGACGCTAGCAAGACCCGTGAGCATGTTTGATTGGGATAAATCTGCACAGAAATTATTTTTTTATTATGTTGAGGCCATATTGGCCTGTGTGAGACGGTGTGGATTACCGGTGCCGTAGGTGCTACCAGTGTGACCTTGGTGTCGTAGAGGTCGGCCGGGCTTTAGTCTTACATACACGCCGAGTTCACGCGTCAAAATCGCCCCGTTTGGCCAAATATGGATTTTCCCATATTGGTCCTCCCCATATTTTACAGGGGATTTGCTGAATATTTAGGCTTGACCCCGGATATTAATTTCCATACAAAAATATTATGCTCACTGGGTTGGTCTCGACGAGTTATGCCGAGATATGCAAAAATTTTTTCGGGGTACCACGTCGGAGTGACCCTGTTGAGGTTGACCCCGGGGTTGGTTTCACAAAATCCCCTGAAAAATTACAGGGTATTTGCTGCGGGCCATTTTCGGGTTTTCAGGGGATTTGCTGCACAATGCCCGGAGTGTCTCCAGACACCAAATCACCTGCAGAAGCATCCAGACAGCTGTTACTTTTAAGATATTCTGGCTTGAAGGTTGAATACTTCACAATTGTGTCATTTTGACTTCCAATCTGCCAAATATGTCATATCTCACACCTATTTAATTTTTTTTCAAAAAAAAAAAAAAAGCCCCTTTTCCAGGTTCACCAAATCACCTGTAGAAGCATTCAGATAGCTATTACTTTTAAGATATTCTGGCTTGAAGGTTGAATACTTTATAATTGTGTCATTTTGATTATCAACCTTCCAAATATGTCATATCTCACACCTATTTAATTTTTTTTCTATTTCCAAAAGCCCCTTTTCCAGGTTCACCAAATCACCTGGAGAAGCATTCAGATAGCTATTACTGTTAAGATATTCTGGCTTGAAGGTTGAATACTTTATAATTGTATCATTTTGATTTTTAACCTCCCCAAAATGTCATATCTCACACCTATTTAATTTTTTTTCTATTTCCAAAAGCCCCTTTTCCAGGTTCACCAAATCACCTGGAGAAGCATTCAGATAGCTATTACTGTTAAGATATTGTGGCTTGAAGGTTGACTACTTTATAATTGTATCATTTGGACTTCCAATCTCCCAAATATGTTATATCTCACACCTATTTAAGTTTTTTTATAAAGCCCCTTTTCCAGGTTCACCAAATCACCTGGAAAAGCATTCAGATAGCTATTACTGTTAAGATATTGTGGCTTGAAGGTTGAATACTTTATAATTGTATCATTTGGACTTCCAATCTCCCAAATATGTCATATCTCACACCTATTTAAGTTTTTTTATAAAGCCCCTTTTCCAGGTTCACCAAATCACCTGGAGAAGCATTCAGATAGCTATTACTGTTAAGATATTGTGGCTTGAAGGTTGAATACTTTATAATTGTATCATTTGGACTTCCAATCTCCCAAATATGTTATATCTCACACCTATTTAAGTTTTTTTATAAAGCCCCTTTTCCAGGTTCACCAAATCACCTGGAGAAGCATTCAGATAGCTATTACTGTTAAGATATTGTGGCTTGAAGGTTGAATACTTTATAATTGTATCATTTGGACTTCCAATCTCCCAAATATGTCATATCTCACACCTATTTAAGTTTTTTTATAAAGCCCCTTTTCCAGGTTCACCAAATCAACTGTAGAAGCACTTTTGGAATACCAGATGCACGAAACGGATTACCCTATGCACAAAACGGACTTCCTTAAATACCCGTTTTGCGAGGTCCATATCCCCGCGAATACACAACGCACAGCCGGGACACTTATATGTAACTGTAGTCCAAGTCCCCCTCTACAAATCTATCCGAGTGGATCCTGGATGCGACCTCCACAGCCGAGGCACGGTGTAGTCAAAGTAGGTCGCAGGGACCACATTACGCGCGCCATATCTACCCGGAAATAGAACGCACAGCGGGGATTCTTATACTGAATACACGGCCCCGACGTCCTCTAACCAACCATGTAAGCTGAATAATAAACGGATAACCACAGCCGAGGCAGCGCGTGTTTGAAAACAGCCGGCCGATCTTCATACTCTGTCAAAATCCCAGCGAAAGACGAGCGCCAAAACTCTGTTTCCTTAAACGAAATCGCCGGTTTGCGCGGTCCATATCTCTACCCTATACAGAAAACGGATTACCCTGTGCACGAAACCAGTTTTGGAATACCAGATGCACGAAACGGACTACCCTGTGCGTGGACACTTAGAAAAAAAAACAGGAAATATGCGTTTTGACTGGGGTAACGTGTACTTGATGTACTGGAGGTATTTTTACTCATTTTTCTTACTTTTCCTGCCTGATTTAAGTGCATACACTGCGGGTAGGTCCAGAGAGAATGAGAGTAGATGCAGTTCTATGTTAGATGTTCAGTCAAATGATTAGATACACTATTTGGCCTTTGTAAAGACTGATAGTTTATTTAGGGTTGCATTCCTGCATCAACAAAGTGTTTCACATCACAGAATCACGATATTTTTCTGTCATAATGCCACCATCTGTTGATGGCTGATGCTTGAGTGCCTTCTTCTCCTCTCCTCTGAACCCGTCCTCTCAGGCAGCCAACTTCTGCTTCTTTCAGGACAGTGTCTGTGTTTCAAAAGAGGCAGACAGATGGACAGGGACACAGTGTTTAGTTTTTTTAATCTCCCCATATGAATTCAATATTACCTTTTCATGTCACTTCAAACCATAAGAGATAGATAATGTAGTAGAGAACCTATTTGAGCCCTGACCCAGCTCAGAAAACTGAAGGTGACCATTTTGAATGACAGCACAATGTGATTCCTGGGGACTTCAGGGTATTATCTTACTGACTTGCAGACTAACCCCAAGTCTCACTCAAGTAGGGAATTTTGAGAGTCAGATTAGATACAGTATTTGGCCTGGATTAAAGCAGAGGCCTTGCTGCATGTCCTGTAGGTCAATATGAGGAGATTATGCCTGCAAGAGGAGAGTCTTTTTGGATCCTGCAATACCTTTTTTTGTCCAAAAGATGGCGACAGGGCTCAATGGTGGAGACAGGGGAATTTTGGCTGTCATACTGCACACAGAGATGCACTCAATGAAGTAGATAAATACTTGCTTCTTGAGTTTGCGAAATAGGAACATCTGTTGATGGCTGATGCTTGAGTTTCTTCTTCTCCTCTCCTCTGAACCCGTCCTCTCAGGCAGCCAACTTCTGCTTCTTTCAGGACAGTGTCTGTGTTTCAAAAGAGGCAGACAGATGGACAGGGACACAGTGTTTAGTTTTTTTAATCTCCCCATATTAATTCAATATTACATTTTCATGTCACTTCAAACCATAAGAGATAGATAATGTAGTAGAGAACCTATTTGAGCCCTGACCCAGCTCAGAAAACTGAAGGTGACCATTTTGAATGACAGCACAATGTGATTCCTGGGGACTATCTTACTGACTTGCAGACTAACCCCAAGACTCACTCCTGCAATACCTTTTTTTGTCCAAAAGATGGCGACAGGGCTCAATGGTGGAGACAGCGGAATTTTGGCTGTCATACTGCACACAGAGATGCACTCAATGAAGAAGATGAATACTTGCTTTTTGAGTTTGCGAAATAGGAACATCTGTTGATGGCTGATGCTTGAGTTTCTTCTTCTCCTCTCCTCTGAAACCGTCCTCTCAGGCAGCCAACTTCTGCTTCTTTCAGGACAGTGTCTGTGTTTCAAAAGAGGCAGACAGATGGACAGGGACACAGTGTTTAGTATTTTTAATCTCCCCATATTAATTCAATATTACCTTTTCATGTCACTTCAAACCATAAGAGATAGATAATGTAGTAGAGAACCTATTTGAGCCCTGACCCAGCTCAGAAAACTGAAGGTGACCATTTTGAATGACAGCACAATGTGATTCCTGGGGACTATCTTACTGACTTGCAGACTAACCCCAAGTCTCACTCCTGCAATACCTTTTTTTGTCCAAAAGATGGCGACAGGGCTCAATGGTGGAGACAGGGGAATTTTGGCTGTCATACTGCACACAGATAGATGCACTCAATGAAGAAGATGAATACTTGCTTTTTGAGTTTGCGAAATAGGAACATCTGTTGATGGCTGATGCTTGAGTTTCTTCTTCTCCTCTCCTCTGAAACCGTCCTCTCAGGCAGCCAACTTCTGCTTCTTTCAGGACAGAGTCTGTGTTTCCAAAGAGGCAGTCAGATATCCCACATCAGCCAGTAAAAAAAAAAAAAAAGAATGAAGGGGGGAGGGGGGTTTAGAAGAAACATCCTGAGTCATACAGAGGGTCTAAAAGGGGCCTCATATGCCAGCGGGGGGAAAGGAGGACAGCATCGGGGCGGTGTCTCCACCATGGGACTTTTTAAAATGTATCTATTTAACATCAAGATATATATAAATTACTGATATGTAATATGAATTAACAATAAAGCACAATTAAAGGAGTTAAAAATAGTGTATAAAAGCATGCATAATAAAAAAAAAACACGCGTGAAGGAAAACAAAAAAAATGTATATAAGGAATTCCAGGCTGGAGGGTGGTGGAGGAAAGGAAGAGGGACTGGAGGCCCCATATCTAGAGCAATGGTGACCTTATTCGTCTAACCACTGCAGGTCCAGCCCCTCTCCTCTAAAGGACTTCCTTTTCACACCGTAGTCAAATTTCAGTTCGTCATCCACCTTAATTTCTGTCAGGGCCTTAAACAGGATTACTACTGTGTCATTCCCATCAACATGCAGCAGGCACTGAAGCGGCTTCAGATTTGGCCTTTTTGAAGAATGGTTTATCAGTCTTCCAACCGTCTCCAGCTCAGGGTGGCACTTGCAGGGATGGGTTTGGGCGTCAATGCAGAGATGCTTTTCCCGAAAAGTGAAGAAAAACATGTATGCCGCATTGTCAGTGACAGCCTCCATCTTCTTATTCCCTTTTTTTGCTGTGATAACTTCACCGTGGTAGTCACAGATGATGTCACCTCTTGAAAACTGCCTGGTTGCAACCACTCCTGCAATCAAGAAAACGTGACATTTTCAGTTATATCGAAATATGAACTGTATAAACATTACAGATTGGAAAACATTTCAATAATTTTTGTTATGGGTGTAGCTAAGGGTCAGCCCAAAATACTGAAATGCTCATTTCAGTGACTCCCCTTACAAGAAAAATGAATTTTGTTCTTACCGAGCCCTTTCTCTCCACCAAACTGTTTTATGGTCACACCCTTCCACATCTGTGAAGCCACGCTCTTGAGGACATGCTTATCACTCTCAACATTTTCTCTTGAGGCTGGCTTCCACATTTTCACAACGTCTTCGGCTGAGGGATGATTGGTCTGCCACCCTTCTTTGGCAATCAACCTCGACACACTCCCGGCTGACGGCTTGCGAATTAGGAAATGTGCTGATGGAAAGAATACAAATATATTCAGTCAAGTAACTAATTTGTCAAACAAAATCAATTGCTGGGTTTGAGTTCTATTTAGTGAGTCGTATTTATAGATTGGAGTACTTACACAGCAGATAATTTCCCCGCTTGATGTATTGCACACCTCGCCACCTATCGTAGTGGCTGCGGTTGCCACTAAACCCAGCATCCATCCTCTGCTTCTTCGAAGGTGGATGTCCATCATTGGTCACAGGAAATGCGGCTTTGAAGGCATCAAATGCAGGTTCTTGTGGTTGAGGACAAGTCTCTGCCGTCTGGCTGGCTGTCTGTGGGGAACATCTGTAAAATGAGGAAAATAAGGATTTAAGTAATTACAAATTTGGACAGCATGGTACTAACTCTCAGATGTTATTTTGATGCGTTAGGTCTATTTACGATGAAGAAACCTACCTGGACAGAGTGGCCAGCAGTACAGCTGTCCGCACAATATCCTGTGCAACTGGCATCCTGTAGTGTGACTTTGCCACTGCTGAGGAGTGAGCCATGTATTGGGCCACACCCTCCTTCTGGGCAGTAGAAAAAGCAGAATTGGCCTCCGTCTCAGCAGCTCTTCTGATCTCTTGGCTCGTCACATTCGGCACCTTGTATCTGCAGTAAGGAAAGATTTTTAGTTTTCCACTCCAAGGTTTCCCCAGAGCAAAACCCAAACACCTCCACCGCTCTGATGTAACACTCAACATGCACTCCTCACACCAAAAACATATTTCGGTCCACGGTCGACGCCAAAGTGCTCCGAACAGATGATCGCGACAAATTATAACTCCTGCAGTAAGGAAAGATGTGATTTAATTAGCTACATACTTCTCATGCAGACGTCCGACGTCATTCGTCACACTGTGGAGAGCTGTGCCGTTTCCCGATATGAAAAAACGGTCACAGGGATCGAGGGCACTGATGTAGGTCGGTCGTATATGCTCATAGTAGGCTTGAAACCACTGTGGGAACAAGAAACAGTTACTTGACAGCAAATGATTGTAGGCAATATACACTTTGTATCATACTAAATATCAGTGGTAAGCAAATTTTGCTGCTATAGAACTTACAGCCTCCTCCTCTTGTGTAAGAGCAAACATAGCAAGGCCCATTGTTGCCGTCTTGTGATTGCTCACACCAATCACAAGCATGTTATCCACCGCCTTCCTCTCAACCCACTCTCGCACCTGTAAAACAATGAAAATATATTAATATATGTCCATATTTCCATATATCCATTGCAGCATATCAAAGGGACATATCAAAGCTGTTAAAATACAGTATACTCACAGTCATTCCTTCCACCGCTCCTGGGCGCTGAAACTGGCGAAGCACCAACATTGCTTCCAGATAGTAGCGGAAGTATGTCTTGTGAGTTTCAGACACCTTGTCGGAGTACTTCCCTGAGACCTCGCTTGAGCCGTTTCCATTTTCGTTGACAAACTTCCCAAATGTATACAGGAAGTCTTTGGCAGCCACTCTCAGCACCTTCTGGGAGTCTCGAAGGCTGGGTGTTCCATCCACAAACCGCCGGTATCTACATAACAAAAACAGAAAAAGAGTCAGATGTTTAAATGCAACACACTCAAGATTGTGGGAGTAAGCATCAATTAATAACCGGACAATACAGAATGAACAGTAAAATCCAAAAATTACCTTGTATTGACAGAGTCCTTGCTGTGGGTCTTTGCGATTGCCTTTCTTAGCGTCTCGACCAACTCTTTGTAGGCCTGGCACTGATTCCGGAACTCCAAGTTGTTGGCACTGAGGTCCAACCTACTCTTCAGGTAGTCGAGAAATCGGAGGACATTTTTGATGTAGTTCAAAATTGTCGCTGCCGTCATATCTGTGGACTTCAAACCCTGGAAGAAGTCCCTGGTCTCTGTGCTTTTCGTCAGGAAGTCCAGAGTTGGCACATCCCCGGTCGGCTGCATGTAGCGCAGGAAACGCGCTACATTGTCAACCTTTGAAGAAGAATGATGAGAAATAAAGGTCAGCATTAACATCTTGATAAGAAACTAGACGTTGAAATCGATGTCCTGAGAATAGAAGTGTGTAGACATCTTACCTCTTGTTGGCAGTTGGTGACATTTAAGTCTACGGACAGGAACTTTTTAAAATCCTTGATCATCTCCGAGTCTCCTGAAAACTTATTGTACAGACCAGCCGCTTGCATTTTCACCCGCACGTTTGTGGTCACAGCTGGAAGGTCTCTGTAAAAATAAAAAGATATATATATATATATATATATATGAAAAAAAGGAAATCCGAAATCATACCTTGTAAAAAATAGCTTTCATTCAAGATGTGCCTTCAATTATATCCCTTTTATGCAAGACAATACACACTGAGACAGTGATACTATTCAACACTAACAGTTAGAGGCCTCAGTGGGAAGGGTGCTAAATATCCACTCCCATCAACTACTAGACGGGGGATGGTCCAAATTGGCATCTGAGAAGAGCCACACTTTCTGTGTCATTAGTTTACTAAAGTCATATTGTATTTCAAAGCTCATATTCAGGCCTTTGTAAAAATATCAAACAAGCTCTAAAGCAAGGAAATTCAGCTGAATTTTATATTTGGCCAACAAATGATCATTGTGAACTTTAAATGCAAAACGGTCACAGAAACTATGAAAAACTGTGTGATATAGTCTACTTACTTTTGCCATGTCGGATCACTTGGCCCTGCATCTGGATCTGAAGAAGAATCTGGCTCAGAGGGCAATTCTGCAGGCGTTGAGGAAGATGGAGCTGTGGCCTCGGAGGTAGAAGCGGCTGCAGTTGGTGAGGAAGGAGCGGCTGCAACACTCAATTCGTTCTCAGGCTCGTGTTGCTGGTTCTTCACCAAGAACCCCCGTTTAAGGAACTCCGTCAACATGGCTAAACGGGAGGGCTTGTGTGGCACCATCTCGCACATGACTTTGTAGTCCCATGTTCTGGAATCGCGGATCCACTTTCGGGCGGATCTCTTCATCTTTTTCAGCTCAGTGGCCCTTTCTGCTGGCGTGTTGTTTTTCATACACACTCTTCTGAGATGGACAGAGATGCAGTCTTGTGCCTTGCAGCACTTCAGGCAGTGCACCATGTTGTGAGCAAGAGATCTTCAAGATAATGACAAAGAGATATAAATTAACCACATTGAATAAATGGAATTCTTCAATAAAAATGCAGAAATATTTACTAAAGGGAACATCAATGACACAAACAAATCTTACCTCGTCTTAGATTGGTTAGGCATTCTGAAATTCAATCAGGTCTCTGAAAAAATGAGAAAGTTCCAAAATGCAGCAACAGCAAAACGGTGTAATGCAGTCAAGTCTCTGATAAAAAGGAGAGAAATCCAAAGATTCAGTAACAACAGCAAAACGGTGTAAGTCAGCAAACCGGTGTAATGCAGTCAAGTCTCTGATAAAAAGGAGAACAATCCAAAGATTCAGTAACAACAGCAAAACGGTGTAAGTCAGCAAAACACAGTGACCTGTAGTGGATTCTGCTACCAGTATATATGCCGAGTTTCAGTCAATCAGCCCTATTGTTATACTGTATGGTTGAATCGACCAATCCAGAGAGGGCCATTATGGAGGGCAGGTCTGAAGTGAAGTACTCCTGATTTTCTCTATATTTTACAAATAACCTTCTATTTCTGGCTAACATGATCTGCTTGAGTGAACTCATACTGCATGTTACAGCTCAGATTCAGGCCTTTTCAAACATACCAAACATGTCCTTGTTCACGTTTAAACAGCTGAATTTAACTTTAAAATGGACAGAAACTAAATGCCAGCCAACTCTACCTGTAGATCTGGCTTCAACATGACAATCTTAGTATCTCTGAGAATGCCTGCATATGAGCTGTAACATGCTATATGAGTTTACTCAATCAGATCATGTTAGCCAGAAATAGAAGGTTATTTGTAAAATGTAGAAATTACTGTTCGACCAGTTACAGGCCACAGCAGAGAGGTGTTAAATACCCCCTCCCCTCCTCCCATCACCTCCCAGGTCAGGAATGCTGTTAATTTGCATCTCTAGAAGAACAGAACTCTCTGTGTCATTAGTTAGCAACTGATGTCATGAAATCAATGTCTCTTATATTTATTTAGAATCACTTTTGATTTCCTAAAGTCATATTGTATTTTAAAGTGCATATTCAGGCCTTTGTAAAAATATCAAACAAGCTCTAAAGCAAAGCAATTCAGCCAAATTTTATATTTGACCAACAAAGGATCAATGCCAGCCAACTCTACCTGTAGATCTGGCTTCAACGTGAACATCTTAGTATCTCTGAGAAGGCCTGCATATGAGCTGTAACATGCAGTATGAGTTTACTCAAACCGTCCTCTCAGGCAGGCAACTTCTGCTTCTTTCAGGACAGTGTCTGTGTTTCAAAAGAGTCAGAGAGATGGACAGGGACACAGTGTTTAGTTTTTTTAATCTCCCCATATGAATTCAATATTACCTTTTCATGTCACTTCAAACCATAAGAGATAGATAATGTAGTAGAGAACCTATTTGAGCCCTGACCCAGCTCAGAAAACTGAAGGTGACCATTTTGAATGACAGCACAAGGTGATTTTTGGGGACTTCAGGGTATTATCTGACTGACTTGCAGACTAACCCCAAGTCTCACTCAAGTAGGGAATTTTGAGAGTCAGATTAGATACAGTATTTGGCCTGAGTAAAGAGTGATAGTTTATTTAGGGTTGCATTCCTGCATCAACACAAAGTATTTCACATCAAAGAATCAAGATATTTTTCTAAAGTCATACTGCACACAGAGAGATGCACTCAATGAAATAGATAAATACTTGCTGGCGACCTGGCTGCTGGCACTTTCGGGCGGAGGACTTCAGTGTCCCTTTCTGCTGGCGTGTTGTTCTTCATACACACCCTTGTGAGATGGACAGAGATGCAAGTCCTGTGTGCCTTGTTGCACTTCAGGCAGTGCACCATGTTGTCTGTGTTTCAAAATAGGCAGAGAGATGGACAGGGACACAGTGTTTAGTTTTTTTAATCTCCCCATATGAATTCAATATTACCTTTTCATGTCACTTCAAACCATAAGAGATAGATAATGTAGTAGAGAACCTATTTGAGCCCTGACCCAGCTCAGAAAACTGAAGGTGACCATTTTGAATGACAGCACAAGGTGATTTTTGGGGACTTAAGGGTATTATCTTACTGACTTGCAGACTAACCCCAAGTCTCACTCAAGTAGGGAATTTTGAGAGTCAGATTAGATACAGTATTTGGCCTGGATTAAAGCAGAGGCCTTGCTGCATGTCCTGTAGGTCAATATGAGGAGATTATGCCTGCTAGAGGTGAGTCTTTTTGGATCCTGCAATACCTTTTTTTGTCCAAAAGATGGAGACAGGGCTCAATGGTGGAGACAGGGGAATTTTGGCTGTCATACTGCACACAGGGAGATACACTCAATGAAGTAGATAAATACTTGCTTCTTGAGTTTGCGAAACAGGAACATCTGTTGATGGCTGATGCTTGAGTTTCTTCTTCTCCTCTCCTCTGAAATCGTCCTCTCAGGCAGCCAACTTCTACTTCTTTCAGGACAGTGTCTGTGTTTCAAAAGAGTCAGAGAGATGGACAGGGACACAGTGTTTAGTTTTTTTAATCTCCCCATATGAATTCAATATTACCTTTTCATGTCACTTCAAACCATAAGAGATAGATAATGTAGTAGAGAACCTATTTGAGCCCTGACCCAGCTCAGAAAACTGAAGGTGACCATTTTGAATGACAGCACAAGGTGATTTTTGGGGACTTCAGGGTATTATCTGACTGACTTGCAGATTAACCCCAAGTCTCACTCAAGTAGGGAATTTTGAGAGTCAGATTAGATACAGTATTTGGCCTGAGTAAAGAGTGATAGTTTATTTAGGGTTGCATTCCTGCATCAACACAAAGTATTTCACATCAAAGAATCAAGATATTTTTCTAAAGTCATACTGCACACAGAGAGATGCACTCAATGAAATAGATAAATACTTGCTGGCGACCTGGCTGCTGGCACTTTCAGGCGGAGGACTTCAGTGTCCCTTTCTGCTGGCGTGTTGTTCTTCATACACACCCTTGTGAGATGGACAGAGATGCAAGTCCTGTGTGCCTTGTTGCACTTCAGGCAGTGCACCATGTTGTCTGTGTTTCAAAAGAGTCAGAGAGATGGACAGGGACACAGTGTTTAGTTTTTTTAATCTCCCCATATGAATTCAATATTACCTTTTCATGTCACTTCAAACCATAAGAGATAGATAATGTAGTAGAGAACCTATTTGAGCCCTGACCCAGCTCAGAAAACTGAAGGTGACCATTTTGAATGACAGCACAAGGTGATTTTTGGGGACTTCAGGGTATTATCTTACTGACTTGCAGACTAACCCCAAGTCTCACTCAAGTAGGGAATTTTGAGAGTCAGATTAGATACAGTATTTGGCCTGGATTAAAGCAGAGGCCTTGCTGCATGTCCTGTAGGTCAATATGAGGAGATTATGCCTGCTAGAGGTGAGTCTTTTTGGATCCTGCAATACCTTTTTTTGTCCAAAAGATGGAGACAGGGCTCAATGGTGGAGACAGGGGAATTTTGGCTGTCATACTGCACACAGGGAGATACACTCAATGAAGTAGATAAATACTTGCTTCTTGAGTTTGCGAAACAGGAACATCTGTTGATGGCTGATGCTTGAGTTTCTTCTTCTCCTCTCCTCTGAACCCGTCCTCTCAGGCAGCCAACTTCTACTTCTTTCAGGACAGTGTCTGTGTTTCAAAAGAGTCAGAGAGATGGACAGGGACACAGTGTTTAGTTTTTTTAATCTCCCCATATGAATTCAATATTACCTTTTCATGTCACTTCAAACCATAAGAGATAGATAATGTAGTAGAGAACCTATTTGAGCCCTGACCCAGCTCACAAAACTGAAGGTGACCATTTTGAATGACAGCACAAGGTGATTTTTGGGGACTTCAGGGTATTATCTGACTGACTTGCAGACTAACCCCAAGTCTCACTCAAGTAGGGAATTTTGAGAGTCAGATTAGATGCAGAAAGGTGTTAAATACCCCCTCCCCCCCTCCCCTCCTCCCATCACCTCCCAGGTCAGGAGTGCTGTTAATTTGCATCTCTAGAAGCAGAACTCTCTGTGTCATTAGTTAGCAACTGATGTCATGAAATCAATGTCTCTTATATTTATTTAGAATCACTTTTGATTTCCTAAAGTCATATTGTATTTGAAAGTGCTTATTCAGGCCTTTGTAAAAATATCAAACAAGCTCTAAAGCAAAGCAATTCAGCCAAATTTTATATTTGACCAACAAAGGATCAATGCCAGCCAACTCTACCTGTAGATCTGGCTTCAACGTGAACATCTTAGTATCTCTGAGAAGGCCTGCATATGAGCTGTAACATGCAGTATGAGTTTACTCAAACCGTCCTCTCAGGCAGGCAACTTCTGCGTCTTTCAGGACAGTGTCTGTGTTTCAAAAGAGTCAGAGAGATGGACAGGGACACAGTGTTTAGTTTTTTTAATCTCCCCATATGAATTCAATATTACCTTTTCATGTCACTTCAAACCATAAGAGATAGATAATGTAGTAGAGAACCTATTTGAGCCCTGACCCAGCTCAGAAAACTGAAGGTGACCATTTTGAATGACAGCACAAGGTGATTTTTGGGGACTTCAGGGTATTATCTTACTGACTTGCAGACTAACCCCAAGTCTCACTCAAGTAGGGAATTTTGAGAGTCAGATTAGATACAGTATTTGGCCTGGATTAAAGCAGAGGCCTTGCTGCATGTCCTGTAGGTCAATATGAGGAGATTATGCCTGCTAGAGGTGAGTCTTTTTGGATCCTGCAATACCTTTTTTTGTCCAAAAGATGGAAACAGGGCTCAATGGTGGAGACAGGGGAATTTTGGCTGTCATACTGCACACAGGGAGATACACTCAATGAAGTAGATAAATACTTGCTTCTTGAGTTTGCGAAACAGGAACATCTGTTGATGGCTGATGCTTGAGTTTCTTCTTCTCCTCTCCTCTGAAATCGTCCTCTCAGGCAGCCAACTTCTACTTCTTTCAGGACAGTGTCTGTGTTTCAAAAGAGTCAGAGAGATGGACAGGGACACAGTGTTTAGTTTTTTTAATCTCCCCATATGAATTCAATATTACCTTTTCATGTCACTTCAAACCATAAGAGATAGATAATGTAGTAGAGAACCTATTTGAGCCCTGACCCAGCTCAGAAAACTGAAGGTGACCATTTTGAATGACAGCACAAGGTGATTTTTGGGGACTTCAGGGTATTATCTGACTGACTTGCAGATTAACTCCAAGTCTCACTCAAGTAGGGAATTTTGAGAGTCAGATTAGATACAGTATTTGGCCTGAGTAAAGAGTGATAGTTTATTTAGGGTTGCATTCCTGCATCAACACAAAGTATTTCACATCAAAGAATCAAGATATTTTTCTAAAGTCATACTGCACACAGAGAGATGCACTCAATGAAATAGATAAATACTTGCTGGCGACCTGGCTGCTGGCACTTTCGGGCAGAGGACTTCAGTGTCCCTTTCTGCTGGCGTGTTGTTCTTCATACACACCCTTGTGAGATTGACAGAGATGCAAGTCCTGTGTGCCTTGTTGCACTTCAGGCAGTGCACCATGTTGTCTGTGTTTCAAAATAGGCAGAGAGATGGACAGGGACACAGTGTTTAGTTTTTTTAATCTCCCCATATGAATTCAATATTACCTTTTCATGTCACTTCAAACCATAAGAGATAGATAATGTAGTAGAGAACCTATTTGAGCCCTGACCCAGCTCAGAAAACTGAAGGTGACCATTTTGAATGACAGCACAAGGTGATTTTTGGGGACTTCAGGGTATTATCTGACTGACTTGCAGATTAACCCCAAGTCTCACTCAAGTAGGGAATTTTGAGAGTCAGATTAGATACAGTATTTGGCCTGAGTAAAGAGTGATAGTTTATTTAGGGTTGCATTCCTGCATCAACACAAAGTATTTCACATCAAAGAATCAAGATATTTTTCTAAAGTCATACTGCACACAGAGAGATGCACTCAATGAAATAGATAAATACTTGCTGGCGACCTGGCTGCTGGCACTTTTGGGCGGAGGACTTCAGTGTCCCTTTCTGCTGGCGTGTTGTTCTTCATACACACCCTTGTGAGATGGACAGAGATGCAAGTCCTGTGTGCCTTGTTGCACTTCAGGCAGTGCACCATGTTGTCTGTGTTTCAAAATAGGCAGAGAGATGGACAGGGACACAGTGTTTAGTTTTTTTAATCTCCCCATATGAATTCAATATTACCTTTTCATGTCACTTCAAACCATAAGAGATAGATAATGTAGTAGAGAACCTATTTGAGCCCTGACCCAGCTCAGAAAACTGAAGGTGACCATTTTGAATGACAGCACAAGGTGATTTTTGGGGACTTCAGGGTATTATCTTACTGACTTGCAGACTAACCCCAAGTCTCACTCAAGTAGGGAATTTTGAGAGTCAGATTAGATACAGTATTTGGCCTGGATTAAAGCAGAGGCCTTGCTGCATGTCCTGTAGGTCAATATGAGGAGATTATGCCTGCTAGAGGTGAGTCTTTTTGGATCCTGCAATACCTTTTTTTGTCCAAAAGATGGAGACAGGGCTCAATGGTGGAGACAGGGGAATTTTGGCTGTCATACTGCACACAGGGAGATACACTCAATGAAGTAGATAAATACTTGCTTCTTGAGTTTGCGAAACAGGAACATCTGTTGATGGCTGATGCTTGAGTTTCTTCTTCTCCTCTCCTCTGAACCCGTCCTCTCAGGCAGCCAACTTCTACTTCTTTCAGGACAGTGTCTGTGTTTCAAAAGAGTCAGAGAGATGGACAGGGACACAGTGTTTAGTTTTTTTAATCTCCCCATATGAATTCAATATTACCTTTTCATGTCACTTCAAACCATAAGAGATAGATAATGTAGTAGAGAACCTATTTGAGCCCTGACCCAGCTCACAAAACTGAAGGTGACCATTTTGAATGACAGCACAAGGTGATTTTTGGGGACTTCAGGGTATTATCTGACTGACTTGCAGACTAACCCCAAGTCTCACTCAAGTAGGGAATTTTGAGAGTCAGATTAGATACAGTATTTGGCCTGGATTAAAGCAGAGGCCTTGCTGCATGTCCTGTAGGTCAATATGAGGAGATTATGCCTGCTAGAGGTGAGTCTTTTTGGATCCTGCAATA
>NW_027466557.1:20000-32500 GCF_050575085.1 Anarhichas minor | reverse complement strand
TTCCTGTCTTTGCAACAGTTATAGTCTTTCTATCCAGTCAAAACCTGGCTGCTGGTGAACAGACTTTTAGTGTGGACAATACTACTGGCCATTTGGAGGCAATTCTGAATTCGAATCTGTTGCCTATATTAAGTCAGCTTTGTCCTCGGCTAGCCTCATCCGTTTTCCTAAAGTCATACTGCATTGTAAAGCTGAGATTCACACCTTCTAAAAGAGTCCAAGAGGGTTGCTGTACCACTTTCCCTCGGCTTTTAGCATTCGATTGAGTTACTGTAACATTTCCCTTCTCCCAGTCCAAAAATTGTCATGAAGTGACCGTCCAATGCAGCTGGCTGGATTTTGGTCAGACGTGTTTCAAGTTAAACATCAAGCACATCAAATTAAAGCTTGGATTCCTGTCTTTGCAACAGTTATAGTCTTTCTATCCAGTCAAAACCTGGCTGCTGGTGAACAGACTTTTAGTGTGGACAATACTACTGGCCATTGGGAGGCAATTCTGAATTCGAATCTGTTGCCTATATTAAGTCAGCATTGTCCTCGGCTAGCCTCATCCGTTTTCCTAAAGTCATACTGCATTTTAAAGCTGAGATTCACACCTTCTAAAAGAGTCTAAGAGGGTTGCTGTACCACTTTGTGTCGGCTTTTAGCATTCGATTGAGTTACTGCAACAATTCCCTGCTCCCAGTCCAAAAATCATTGCTGGGTCAAATGTCGGTCCAATCAGCCGTCTCTAATAAGCCTAATTTATATGATAGCCTCATCCGTTTTCCTAAAGTCATACTGCATTGTAAAGCTGAGATTCACACCTTCTAAAAGAGTCAAAGAGGGTTGCTGTACCACTTTCCCTCGGCTTTTAGCATTCGATTGAGTTACTGTAACATTTCCCTTCTCCCAGTCCAAAAATTGTCATGAAGTGACCGTCCAATGCAGCTGGCTGGATTTTGGTCAGACGTGTTTCAAGTTAACCATCAAGCACATCAAATTAAAGCTTGGATTCCTGTCTTTGCAACAGTTATAGTCTTTCTATCCAGTCAAAACCTGGCTGCTGGTGAACAGACTTTTAGTGTGGACAATACTACTGGCCATTTGGAGGCAATTCTGAATTCGAATCTGTTGCCTATATTAAGTCAGCTTTGTCCTCGGCTAGCCTCATCCGTTTTCCTAAAGTCATACTGCATTGTAAAGCTGAGATTCACACCTTCTAAAAGAGTCCAAGAGGGTTGCTGTACCACTTTCCCTCGGCTTTTAGCATTCGATTGAGTTACTGTAACATTTCCCTTCTCCCAGTCCAAAAATTGTCATGAAGTGACCGTCCAATGCAGCTGGCTGTATTTTGGTCAGACGTGTTTCAAGTTAAACATCAAGCACATCAAATTAAAGCTTGGATTCCTGTCTTTGCAACAGTTATAGTCTTTCTATCCAGTCAAAACCTGGCTGCTGGTGAACAGACTTTTAGTGTGGACAATACTACTGGCCATTTGGAGGCAATTCTGAATTCGAATCTGTTGCCTATATTAAGTCAGCATTGTCCTCGGCTAGCCTCATCCGTTTTCCTAAAGTCATACTGCATTTTAAAGCTGAGATTCACACCTTCTAAAAGAGTCCAAGAGGGTTGCTGTACCACTTTGTGTCGGCTTTTAGCATTCGATTGAGTTACTGCAACATTTCCCTGCTCCCAGTCCAAAAATCATTGCTGGGTCAAATGTCGGTCCAATCAGCCGTCTCTAATAAGACTTAATTTACGTGATAGCCTCATCCGTTTTCCTAAAGTCATACTGCATTTTAAAGCTGAGATTCACACCTTCTAAAAGAGTCTAAGAGGGTTGCTGTACCACTTTCCGTCGGCTTTTAGCATTCGATTGAGTTACTGTAAAATTTCCCTTCTCCCAGTCCAAAAATTGTCATGAAGTGACCGTCCAATGCAGCTGGCTGGATTTTGGTCAGACGTGTTTCAAGTTAAACATCAAGCACATCAAATTAAAGCTTGGATTCCTGTCTTTGCAACAGTTATAGTCTTTCTATCCAGTCAAAACCTGGCTGCTGGTGAACAGACTTTTAGTGTGGACAATACTACTGGCCATTTGGAGGCAATTCTGAATTCGAATCTGTTGCCTATATTAAGTCAGCTTTGTCCTCGGCTAGCCTCATCCGTTTTCCTAAAGTCATACTGCATTGTAAAGCTGAGATTCACACCTTCTAAAAGAGTCCAAGAGGGTTGCTGTACCACTTTCCCTCGGCTTTTAGCATTCGATTGAGTTACTGTAACATTTCCCTTCTCCCAGTCCAAAAATTGTCATGAAGTGACCGTCCAATGCAGCTGGCTGGATTTTGGTCAGACGTGTTTCAAGTTAAACATCAAGCACATCAAATTAAAGCTTGGATTCCTGTCTTTGCAACAGTTATAGTCTTTCTATCCAGTCAAAACCTGGCTGCTGGTGAACAGACTTTTAGTGTGGACAATACTACTGGCCATTGGGAGGCAATTCTGAATTCGAATCTGTTGCCTATATTAAGTCAGCATTGTCCTCGGCTAGCCTCATCCGTTTTCCTAAAGTCATACTGCATTTTAAAGCTGAGATTCACACCTTCTAAAAGAGTCTAAGAGGGTTGCTGTACCACTTTGTGTCGGCTTTTAGCATTCGATTGAGTTACTGCAACAATTCCCTGCTCCCAGTCCAAAAATCATTGCTGGGTCAAATGTCGGTCCAATCAGCCGTCTCTAATAAGCCTAATTTATATGATAGCCTCATCCGTTTTCCTAAAGTCATACTGCATTGTAAAGCTGAGATTCACACCTTCTAAAAGAGTCAAAGAGGGTTGCTGTACCACTTTCCCTCGGCTTTTAGCATTCGATTGAGTTACTGTAACATTTCCCTTCTCCCAGTCCAAAAATTGTCATGAAGTGACCGTCCAATGCAGCTGGCTGGATTTTGGTCAGACGTGTTTCAAGTTAAACATCAAGCACATCAAATTAAAGCTTGGATTCCTGTCTTTGCAACAGTTATAGTCTTTCTATCCAGTCAAAACCTGGCTGCTGGTGAACAGACTTTTAGTGTGGACAATACTACTGGCCATTTGGAGGCAATTCTGAATTCGAATCTGTTGCCTATATTAAGTCAGCTTTGTCCTCGGCTAGCCTCATCCGTTTTCCTAAAGTCATACTGCATTGTAAAGCTGAGATTCACACCTTCTAAAAGAGTCCAAGAGGGTTGCTGTACCACTTTCCCTCGGCTTTTAGCATTCGATTGAGTTACTGTAACATTTCCCTTCTCCCAGTCCAAAAATTGTCATGAAGTGACCGTCCAATGCAGCTGGCTGTATTTTGGTCAGACGTGTTTCAAGTTAAACATCAAGCACATCAAATTAAAGCTTGGATTCCTGTCTTTGCAACAGTTATAGTCTTTCTATCCAGTCAAAACCTGGCTGCTGGTGAACAGACTTTTAGTGTGGACAATACTACTGGCCATTTGGAGGCAATTCTGAATTCGAATCTGTTGCCTATATTAAGTCAGCATTGTCCTCGGCTAGCCTCATCCGTTTTCCTAAAGTCATACTGCATTTTAAAGCTGAGATTCACACCTTCTAAAAGAGTCCAAGAGGGTTGCTGTACCACTTTGTGTCGGCTTTTAGCATTCGATTGAGTTACTGCAACATTTCCCTGCTCCCAGTCCAAAAATCATTGCTGGGTCAAATGTCGGTCCAATCAGCCGTCTCTAATAAGACTTAATTTACGTGATAGCCTCATCCGTTTTCCTAAAGTCATACTGCATTTTAAAGCTGAGATTCACACCTTCTAAAAGAGTCTAAGAGGGTTGCTGTACCACTTTCCGTCGGCTTTTAGCATTCGATTGAGTTACTGTAAAATTTCCCTTCTCCCAGTCCAAAAATTGTCATGAAGTGACCGTCCAATGCAGCTGGCTGGATTTTGGTCAGACGTGTTTCAAGTTAAACATCAAGCACATCAAATTAAAGCTTGGATTCCTGTCTTTGCAACAGTTATAGTCTTTCTATCCAGTCAAAACCTGGCTGCTGGTGAACAGACTTTTAGTGTGGACAATACTACTGGCCATTGGGAGGCAATTCTGAATTCGAATCTGTTGCCTATATTAAGTCAGCATTGTCCTCGGCTAGCCTCATCCGTTTTCCTAAAGTCATACTGCATTTTAAAGCTGAGATTCACACCTTCTAAAAGAGTCCAAGAGGGTTGCTGTACCACTTTGTGTCGGCTTTTAGCATTCGATTGAGTTACTGCAACATTTCCCTGCTCCCAGTCCAAAAATCATTGCTGGGTCAAATGTCGGTCCAATCAGCCGTCTCTAATAAGACTTAATTTACGTGATAGCCTCATCCGTTTTCCTAAAGTCATACTGCATTTTAAAGCTGAGATTCACACCTTCTAAAAGAGTCCAAGAGGGTTGCTGTACCACTTTGTGTCGGCTTTTAGCATTCGATTGAGTTACTGCAACAATTCCCTGCTCCCAGTCCAAAAATCATTGCTGGGTCAAATGTCGGTCCAATCAGCCGTCTCTAATAAGCCTAATTTATATGATAGCCTCATCCGTTTTCCTAAAGTCATACTGCATTGTAAAGCTGAGATTCACACCTTCTAAAAGAGTCAAAGAGGGTTGCTGTACCACTTTCCCTCGGCTTTTAGCATTCGATTGAGTTACTGTAACATTTCCCTTCTCCCAGTCCAAAAATTGTCATGAAGTGACCGTCCAATGCAGCTGGCTGGATTTTGGTCAGACGTGTTTCAAGTTAAACATCAAGCACATCAAATTAAAGCTTGGATTCCTGTCTTTGCAACAGTTATAGTCTTTCTATCCAGTCAAAACCTGGCTGCTGGTGAACAGACTTTTAGTGTGGACAATACTACTGGCCATTTGGAGGCAATTCTGAATTCGAATCTGTTGCCTATATTAAGTCAGCTTTGTCCTCGGCTAGCCTCATCCGTTTTCCTAAAGTCATACTGCATTGTAAAGCTGAGATTCACACCTTCTAAAAGAGTCCAAGAGGGTTGCTGTACCACTTTCCCTCGGCTTTTAGCATTCGATTGAGTTACTGTAACATTTCCCTTCTCCCAGTCCAAAAATTGTCATGAAGTGACCGTCCAATGCAGCTGGCTGGATTTTGGTCAGACGTGTTTCAAGTTAAACATCAAGCACATCAAATTAAAGCTTGGATTCCTGTCTTTGCAACAGTTATAGTCTTTCTATCCAGTCAAAACCTGGCTGCTGGTGAACAGACTTTTAGTGTGGACAATACTACTGGCCATTTGGAGGCAATTCTGAATTCGAATCTGTTGCCTATATTAAGTCAGCATTGTCCTCGGCTAGCCTCATCCGTTTTCCTAAAGTCATACTGCATTTTAAAGCTGAGATTCACACCTTCTAAAAGAGTCCAAGAGGGTTGCTGTACCACTTTGTGTCGGCTTTTAGCATTCGATTGAGTTACTGCAACATTTCCCTGCTCCCAGTCCAAAAATCATTGCTGGGTCAAATGTCGGTCCAATCAGCCGTCTCTAATAAGACTTAATTTACGTGATAGCCTCATCCGTTTTCCTAAAGTCATACTGCATTTTAAAGCTGAGATTCACACCTTCTAAAAGAGTCTAAGAGGGTTGCTGTACCACTTTCCGTCGGCTTTTAGCATTCGATTGAGTTACTGTAAAATTTCCCTTCTCCCAGTCCAAAAATTGTCATGAAGTGACCGTCCAATGCAGCTGGCTGGATTTTGGTCAGACGTGTTTCAAGTTAAACATCAAGCACATCAAATTAAAGCTTGGATTCCTGTCTTTGCAACAGTTATAGTCTTTCTATCCAGTCAAAACCTGGCTGCTGGTGAACAGACTTTTAGTGTGGACAATACTACTGGCCATTTGGAGGCAATTCTGAATTCGAATCTGTTGCCTATATTAAGTCAGCTTTGTCCTCGGCTAGCCTCATCCGTTTTCCTAAAGTCATACTGCATTGTAAAGCTGAGATTCACACCTTCTAAAAGAGTCCAAGAGGGTTGCTGTACCACTTTCCCTCGGCTTTTAGCATTCGATTGAGTTACTGTAACATTTCCCTTCTCCCAGTCCAAAAATTGTCATGAAGTGACCGTCCAATGCAGCTGGCTGGATTTTGGTCAGACGTGTTTCAAGTTAAACATCAAGCACATCAAATTAAAGCTTGGATTCCTGTCTTTGCAACAGTTATAGTCTTTCTATCCAGTCAAAACCTGGCTGCTGGTGAACAGACTTTTAGTGTGGACAATACTACTGGCCATTGGGAGGCAATTCTGAATTCGAATCTGTTGCCTATATTAAGTCAGCATTGTCCTCGGCTAGCCTCATCCGTTTTCCTAAAGTCATACTGCATTTTAAAGCTGAGATTCACACCTTCTAAAAGAGTCTAAGAGGGTTGCTGTACCACTTTGTGTCGGCTTTTAGCATTCGATTGAGTTACTGCAACAATTCCCTGCTCCCAGTCCAAAAATCATTGCTGGGTCAAATGTCGGTCCAATCAGCCGTCTCTAATAAGCCTAATTTATATGATAGCCTCATCCGTTTTCCTAAAGTCATACTGCATTGTAAAGCTGAGATTCACACCTTCTAAAAGAGTCAAAGAGGGTTGCTGTACCACTTTCCCTCGGCTTTTAGCATTCGATTGAGTTACTGTAACATTTCCCTTCTCCCAGTCCAAAAATTGTCATGAAGTGACCGTCCAATGCAGCTGGCTGGATTTTGGTCAGACGTGTTTCAAGTTAAACATCAAGCACATCAAATTAAAGCTTGGATTCCTGTCTTTGCAACAGTTATAGTCTTTCTATCCAGTCAAAACCTGGCTGCTGGTGAACAGACTTTTAGTGTGGACAATACTACTGGCCATTTGGAGGCAATTCTGAATTCGAATCTGTTGCCTATATTAAGTCAGCTTTGTCCTCGGCTAGCCTCATCCGTTTTCCTAAAGTCATACTGCATTGTAAAGCTGAGATTCACACCTTCTAAAAGAGTCCAAGAGGGTTGCTGTACCACTTTCCCTCGGCTTTTAGCATTCGATTGAGTTACTGTAACATTTCCCTTCTCCCAGTCCAAAAATTGTCATGAAGTGACCGTCCAATGCAGCTGGCTGGATTTTGGTCAGACGTGTTTCAAGTTAAACATCAAGCACATCAAATTAAAGCTTGGATTCCTGTCTTTGCAACAGTTATAGTCTTTCTATCCAGTCAAAACCTGGCTGCTGGTGAACAGACTTTTAGTGTGGACAATACTACTGGCCATTTGGAGGCAATTCTGAATTCGAATCTGTTGCCTATATTAAGTCAGCATTGTCCTCGGCTAGCCTCATCCGTTTTCCTAAAGTCATACTGCATTTTAAAGCTGAGATTCACACCTTCTAAAAGAGTCCAAGAGGGTTGCTGTACCACTTTGTGTCGGCTTTTAGCATTCGATTGAGTTACTGCAACATTTCCCTGCTCCCAGTCCAAAAATCATTGCTGGGTCAAATGTCGGTCCAATCAGCCGTCTCTAATAAGACTTAATTTACGTGATAGCCTCATCCGTTTTCCTAAAGTCATACTGCATTTTAAAGCTGAGATTCACACCTTCTAAAAGAGTCTAAGAGGGTTGCTGTACCACTTTCCGTCGGCTTTTAGCATTCGATTGAGTTACTGTAAAATTTCCCTTCTCCCAGTCCAAAAATTGTCATGAAGTGACCGTCCAATGCAGCTGGCTGGATTTTGGTCAGACGTGTTTCAAGTTAAACATCAAGCACATCAAATTAAAGCTTGGATTCCTGTCTTTGCAACAGTTATAGTCTTTCTATCCAGTCAAAACCTGGCTGCTGGTGAACAGACTTTTAGTGTGGACAATACTACTGGCCATTGGGAGGCAATTCTGAATTCGAATCTGTTGCCTATATTAAGTCAGCATTGTCCTCGGCTAGCCTCATCCGTTTTCCTAAAGTCATACTGCATTTTAAAGCTGAGATTCACACCTTCTAAAAGAGTCTAAGAGGGTTGCTGTACCACTTTGTGTCGGCTTTTAGCATTCGATTGAGTTACTGCAACAATTCCCTGCTCCCAGTCCAAAAATCATTGCTGGGTCAAATGTCGGTCCAATCAGCCGTCTCTAATAAGCCTAATTTATATGATAGCCTCATCCGTTTTCCTAAAGTCATACTGCATTGTAAAGCTGAGATTCACACCTTCTAAAAGAGTCAAAGAGGGTTGCTGTACCACTTTCCCTCGGCTTTTAGCATTCGATTGAGTTACTGTAACATTTCCCTTCTCCCAGTCCAAAAATTGTCATGAAGTGACCGTCCAATGCAGCTGGCTGGATTTTGGTCAGACGTGTTTCAAGTTAAACATCAAGCACATCAAATTAAAGCTTGGATTCCTGTCTTTGCAACAGTTATAGTCTTTCTATCCAGTCAAAACCTGGCTGCTGGTGAACAGACTTTTAGTGTGGACAATACTACTGGCCATTTGGAGGCAATTCTGAATTCGAATCTGTTGCCTATATTAAGTCAGCTTTGTCCTCGGCTAGCCTCATCCGTTTTCCTAAAGTCATACTGCATTGTAAAGCTGAGATTCACACCTTCTAAAAGAGTCCAAGAGGGTTGCTGTACCACTTTCCCTCGGCTTTTAGCATTCGATTGAGTTACTGTAACATTTCCCTTCTCCCAGTCCAAAAATTGTCATGAAGTGACCGTCCAATGCAGCTGGCTGGATTTTGGTCAGACGTGTTTCAAGTTAAACATCAAGCACATCAAATTAAAGCTTGGATTCCTGTCTTTGCAACAGTTATAGTCTTTCTATCCAGTCAAAACCTGGCTGCTGGTGAACAGACTTTTAGTGTGGACAATACTACTGGCCATTGGGAGGCAATTCTGAATTCGAATCTGTTGCCTATATTAAGTCAGCATTGTCCTCGGCTAGCCTCATCCGTTTTCCTAAAGTCATACTGCATTTTAAAGCTGAGATTCACACCTTCTAAAAGAGTCTAAGAGGGTTGCTGTACCACTTTGTGTCGGCTTTTAGCATTCGATTGAGTTACTGCAACAATTCCCTGCTCCCAGTCCAAAAATCATTGCTCGGTCAAATGTCGGTCCAATCAGCCGTCTCTAATAAGCCTAATTTATATGATAGCCTCATCCGTTTTCCTAAAGTCATACTGCATTGTAAAGCTGAGATTCACACCTTCTAAAAGAGTCAAAGAGGGTTGCTGTACCACTTTCCCTCGGCTTTTAGCATTCGATTGAGTTACTGTAACATTTCCCTTCTCCCAGTCCAAAAATTGTCATGAAGTGACCGTCCAATGCAGCTGGCTGTATTTTGGTCAGACGTGTTTCAAGTTAAACATCAAGCACATCAAATTAAAGCTTGGATTCCTGTCTTTGCAACAGTTATAGTCTTTCTATCCAGTCAAAACCTGGCTGCTGGTGAACAGACTTTTAGTGTGGACAATACTACTGGCCATTTGGAGGCAATTCTGAATTCGAATCTGTTGCCTATATTAAGTCAGCATTGTCCTCGGCTAGCCTCATCCGTTTTCCTAAAGTCATACTGCATTTTAAAGCTGAGATTCACACCTTCTAAAAGAGTCCAAGAGGGTTGCTGTACCACTTTGTGTCGGCTTTTAGCATTCGATTGAGTTACTGCAACATTTCCCTGCTCCCAGTCCAAAAATCATTGCTGGGTCAAATGTCGGTCCAATCAGCCGTCTCTAATAAGACTTAATTTACGTGATAGCCTCATCCGTTTTCCTAAAGTCATACTGCATTTTAAAGCTGAGATTCACACCTTCTAAAAGAGTCCAAGAGGGTTGCTGTACCACTTTGTGTCGGCTTTTAGCATTCGATTGAGTTACTGCAACAATTCCCTGCTCCCAGTCCAAAAATCATTGCTGGGTCAAATGTCGGTCCAATCAGCCGTCTCTAATAAGCCTAATTTATATGATAGCCTCATCCGTTTTCCTAAAGTCATACTGCATTGTAAAGCTGAGATTCACACCTTCTAAAAGAGTCAAAGAGGGTTGCTGTACCACTTTCCCTCGGCTTTTAGCATTCGATTGAGTTACTGTAACATTTCCCTTCTCCCAGTCCAAAAATTGTCATGAAGTGACCGTCCAATGCAGCTGGCTGGATTTTGGTCAGACGTGTTTCAAGTTAAACATCAAGCACATCAAATTAAAGCTTGGATTCCTGTCTTTGCAACAGTTATAGTCTTTCTATCCAGTCAAAACCTGGCTGCTGGTGAACAGACTTTTAGTGTGGACAATACTACTGGCCATTTGGAGGCAATTCTGAATTCGAATCTGTTGCCTATATTAAGTCAGCTTTGTCCTCGGCTAGCCTCATCCGTTTTCCTAAAGTCATACTGCATTGTAAAGCTGAGATTCACACCTTCTAAAAGAGTCCAAGAGGGTTGCTGTACCACTTTCCCTCGGCTTTTAGCATTCGATTGAGTTACTGTAACATTTCCCTTCTCCCAGTCCAAAAATTGTCATGAAGTGACCGTCCAATGCAGCTGGCTGGATTTTGGTCAGACGTGTTTCAAGTTAAACATCAAGCACATCAAATTAAAGCTTGGATTCCTGTCTTTGCAACAGTTATAGTCTTTCTATCCAGTCAAAACCTGGCTGCTGGTGAACAGACTTTTAGTGTGGACAATACTACTGGCCATTGGGAGGCAATTCTGAATTCGAATCTGTTGCCTATATTAAGTCAGCATTGTCCTCGGCTAGCCTCATCCGTTTTCCTAAAGTCATACTGCATTTTAAAGCTGAGATTCACACCTTCTAAAAGAGTCTAAGAGGGTTGCTGTACCACTTTGTGTCGGCTTTTATTATTCGATTGAGTTACTGCAACAATTCCCTGCTCCCAGTCCAAAAATCATTGCTGGGTCAAATGTCGGTCCAATCAGCCGTCTCTAATAAGCCTAATTTATATGATAGCCTCATCCGTTTTCCTAAAGTCATACTGCATTGTAAAGCTGAGATTCACACCTTCTAAAAGAGTCCAAGAGGGTTGCTGTACCACTTTCCCTCGGCTTTTAGCATTCGATTGAGTTACTGTAACATTTCCCTTCTCCCAGTCCAAAAATTGTCATGAAGTGACCGTCCAATGCAGCTGGCTGGATTTTGGTCAGACGTGTTTCAAGTTAAACATCAAGCACATCAAATTAAAGCTTGGATTCCTGTCTTTGCAACAGTTATAGTCTTTCTATCCAGTCAAAACCTGGCTGCTGGTGAACAGACTTTTAGTGTGGACAATACTACTGGCCATTTGGAGGCAATTCTGAATTCGAATCTGTTGCCTATATTAAGTCAGCTTTGTCCTCGGCTAGCCTCATCCGTTTTCCTAAAGTCATACTGCATTGTAAAGCTGAGATTCACACCTTCTAAAAGAGTCCAAGAGGGTTGCTGTACCACTTTCCCTCGGCTTTTAGCATTCGATTGAGTTACTGTAACATTTCCCTTCTCCCAGTCCAAAAATTGTCATGAAGTGACCGTCCAATGCAGCTGGCTGGATTTTGGTCAGACGTGTTTCAAGTTAAACATCAAGCACATCAAATTAAAGCTTGGATTCCTGTCTTTGCAACAGTTATAGTCTTTCTATCCAGTCAAAACCTGGCTGCTGGTGAACAGACTTTTAGTGTGGACAATACTACTGGCCATTGGGAGGCAATTCTGAATTCGAATCTGTTGCCTATATTAAGTCAGCATTGTCCTCGGCTAGCCTCATCCGTTTTCCTAAAGTCATACTGCATTTTAAAGCTGAGATGCACACCTTCTAAAAGAGTCTAAGAGGGTTGCTGTACCACTTTGTGTCGGCTTTTAGCATTCGATTGAGTTACTGCAACAATTCCCTGCTCCCAGTCCAAAAATCATTGCTGGGTCAAATGTCGGTCCAATCAGCCGTCTCTAATAAGCCTAATTTATATGATAGCCTCATCCGTTTTCCTAAAGTCATACTGCATTGTAAAGCTGAGATTCACACCTTCTAAAAGAGTCCAAGAGGGTTGCTGTACCACTTTCCCTCGGCTTTTAGCATTCGATTGAGTTACTGTAACATTTCCCTTCTCCCAGTCCAAAAATTGTCATGAAGTGACCGTCCAATGCAGCTGGCTGGATTTTGGTCAGACGTGTTTCAAGTTAAACATCAAGCACATCAAATTAAAGCTTGGATTCCTGTCTTTGCAACAGTTATAGTCTTTCTATCCAGTCAAAACCTGGCTGCTGGTGAACAGACTTTTAGTGTGGACAATACTACTGGCCATTTGGAGGCAATTCTGAATTCGAATCTGTTGCCTATATTAAGTCAGCTTTGTCCTCGGCTAGCCTCATCCGTTTTCCTAAAGTCATACTGCATTGTAAAGCTCAGATTCACACCTTCTAAAAGAGTCCAAGAGGGTTGCTGTACCACTTTCCCTCGGCTTTTAGCATTCGATTGAGTTACTGTAACATTTCCCTTCTCCCAGTCCAAAAATTGTCATGAAGTGACCGTCCAATGCAG
>NW_027466557.1:5000-15000 GCF_050575085.1 Anarhichas minor | reverse complement strand
TGGATCCTCCTCCACAGGTCTTTAGAAGTGGACGTGGTCTACTATTCGGCGTAGGGGACGAGTCTTTGCGTTGTGTATTCGCGGAGATATGGACCGCGCAAACCGGGAATTTGGTTCAAGGAAACAGAGTATTGGCGCTCGTCTTTCGCTGTGAGACGAATATCGCCAACGCTTTTGAAATACGTGCTGCATCGGCTGTGGGTGTCCGTTTATTCATTTGTCGGTGTCAGTTTATTGGTTATGTCGGTGTCAGTTTATTGGTCTGCCTTATGGGTTGTGAGAGTACGTCTGGGTCGACATTTCGGTATTATTATCCCCGCTGTGCGTTCCATTTCCGGGTTTATGGACCGCGCAATGTGGCCCCCGCGACCTACTCTGACCACATCGTGCCTCGGCTGTGGGTCTCGCATCCAGGATCCACTCGGATAGTTTTGTAGAGGTGGATGTGGTCTACGATCGGGTACAAGTGTCCCGGCTGTGCGTTGTGTATTCGCGGAGCTATGCACCTCGCAAACCGGCGATTTTGTTCAAGGAAACAGAGTATTGGCGCTCGGCTACTGTGACCGGCTTTGCGTACATCGTGCCTCGGCTGTGGGTCTCGGATCCAGGATCCACTCGGATAGGTTTGTAGAGGTGGATGTGGTCTACGATCGGGTACAAGTGTCCCGGCTGTGCGTTGTGTATTCGCGGAGATATGGACCTCGCAGACCGGCGATATTGTCGCTCGTCTTTCGCTGTGATTTTGTCAGAGTACGAAGATCGGCCGACGCTTTTGAACTACTTGCTGCATCGGCTGTGGTTATCCGTTTATAGGAGTGCATGGATGGCTGGTTAGAGGACGTCAAGGTCTACAATTCGGCGTAAGTACCCCGACTGTGCGTTGTGTTTTGGCGGAGATATTGAGCGCGCAATATGGCTACAGTGACCTATTTTGACCACGTCGTGCATCGGCTGTGAATGCCCGATCCTGGATCCTCCTCCACAGGTCTTTAGAAGTGGACGTGGTCTACTATTCGGCGTAGGGGACGAGTCTTTGCGTTGTGTATTCGCGGAGATATGGACCGCGCAAACCGGGAATTTGGTTCAAGGAAACAGAGTATTGGCGCTCGTCTTTCGCTGTGAGACGAATATCGCCAACGCTTTTGAAATACGTGCTGCATCGGCTGTGGGTGTCCGTTTATTCATTTGTCGGTGTCAGTTTATTGGTTATGTCGGTGTCAGTTTATTGGTCTGCCTTATGGGTTGTGAGAGTACGTCTGGGTCGACATTTCGGTATTATTATCCCCGCTGTGCGTTCCATTTCCGGGTTTATGGACCGCGCAATGTGGCCCCCGCGACCTACTCTGACCACATCGTGCCTCGGCTGTGGGTCTCGCATCCAGGATCCACTCGGATAGTTTTGTAGAGGTGGATGTGGTCTACGATCGGGTACAAGTGTCCCGGCTGTGCGTTGTGTATTCGCGGAGCTATGCACCTCGCAAACCGGCGATTTTGTTCAAGGAAACAGAGTATTGGCGCTCGGCTACTGTGACCGGCTTTGCGTACATCGTGCCTCGGCTGTGGGTCTCGGATCCAGGATCCACTCGGATAGGTTTGTAGAGGTGGATGTGGTCTACGATCGGGTACAAGTGTCCCGGCTGTGCGTTGTGTATTCGCGGAGATATGGACCTCGCAGACCGGCGATATTGTCGCTCGTCTTTCGCTGTGATTTTGTCAGAGTACGAAGATCGGCCGACGCTTTTGAACTACTTGCTGCATCGGCTGTGGTTATCCGTTTATAGGAGTGCATGGATGGCTGGTTAGAGGACGTCAAGGTCTACAATTCGGCGTAAGTACCCCGACTGTGCGTTGTGTTTTGGCGGAGATATTGAGCGCGCAATATGGCTACAGTGACCTATTTTGACCACGTCGTGCATCGGCTGTGAATGCCCGATCCTGGATCCTCCTCCACAGGTCTTTAGAAGTGGACGTGGTCTACTATTCGGCGTAGGGGACGAGTCTTTGCGTTGTGTATTCGCGGAGATATGGACCGCGCAAACCGGGAATTTGGTTCAAGGAGACAGAGTATTGGCGCTCGTCTTTCGCTGTGAGACGAATATCGCCAACGCTTTTGAAATACGTGCTGCATCGGCTGTGGGTGTCCGTTTATTCATTTGTCGGTGTCAGTTTATTGGTTATGTCGGTGTCAGTTTATTGGTCTGCCTTATGGGTTGTGAGAGTACGTCTGGGTCGACATTTCGGTATTATTATCCCCGCTGTGCGTTCCATTTCCGGGTTTATGGACCGCGCAATGTGGCCCCTGCGACCTATTCTGACCACATCGTGCCTCGGCTGTGGGTCTCGCATCCAGGATCCACTCGGATAGTTTTGTAGAGGTTGATGTGGTCTACAATTGGGTATAAGTGTCCCGGCTGTGCGTTGTGTATTCGCGGAGCTATGCACCTCGCAAACCGGCGATTTTGTTCAAGGAAACAGAGTATTGGCGCTCGGCTACTGTGACCGGCTTTGCGTACATCGTGCCCCGGCTGTGGGTCTCGGATCCAGGATCCACTCGGATAGGTTTGTAGAGGTGGATGTGGTCTACGATCGGGTATAAGTGTCCCGGCTGTGCGTTGTGTATTCGCGGAGATATGGACCTCGCAGACCGGCGATATTGTCGGTCGTCTTTGGCTGTGATTTTGTCAGAGTACGAAGATCGGCCGACGCTTTTGAACTACGCGCTGCATCGGCTGTGGGTATCCGTTTATAGGAGTGTCTAGATGGGTGGTTAGAGGACGTCGGGGTCTACAATTCGGCATAAGTATCCCGGCTGTGCGTTGTGTTTTGGCGGAGATATGAACCGCGCAATGTGGCTACTGCGACCTATTTTGACCGAGTCGTGCATCGGCTGTGAGTGTCCGATTGTGGCTCAAACTCCACAGGTCTTTAGAAGTGGACGTGGTCTACTATTCGGCGTAGGGGCCGAGTCTGTGCGTTGTGTATTCGCGGGGATATGCACCGCGCAAACCGGCGATTTGGTTTAAGGAGACAGAGTATTGGCGCTCGTCTTTCGCTGTGATTTTGTCAGAGTACGAAGATCGGCCGGCGCTTTTGAACTACTTGCTGCATCGGCTGTGGGTATCCGTTTATTGTTCTGCATGTATGGGTGGTTAGAGGAGGTCGGGGTCTACAATAGGGTATAAGTGTCCCGGCTGTGCGTGGTGTTTTGGCGGAGAGATGGAGCGCGCAAAACGGCAACTGCGACCTACTTTGACCGCGTGGTGCCTCGGCTGTGGGTCTCGGATCCAGGATCCACTCGGATAGGTTTGTAGAGGTGGACGTGGTCTACGATTGGGTATAAGTGTCCCGGCTGTGCGTGGTGTTTTCGCGGAGATATCCACCTCGCAAAACGGCGCTTCCGTTTAAGGAAACAGAGTTTTGGCGCTCGTCTTTCGCAGCGCAGCCCAGTAACGTCCCCTACCTTAAGAGAGTCCTCGTTACTCCCGCCGTTTACCCGCGCGATATGGATCCTGGTTCTGGATCTCGCATCCAGGATCCACTCGGATAGGTTTGTAGAGGTAGACGTATTATACAATTAGGTATGAGTATCCCGGCTGTGCGTTGTGTATTCGCGGAGATATCCATCTCGCAAAACGATATAAAAACGGCTGTGATTTTGTCAGAGTATGAAGATCGCCCGGCGCTTTTTGTCAGAGTATGAAGATCGGCCGGCGCTTTTCAAATACGTGCTGCCTCGGCTGTGGGTATCCGTTTATTATTCTGCTTATATGGGTGGTTAGAGGACGTCGGGACCGTGGATTCGGTATAAGAATCCCCGCTGTGCGTTCCATTTCCGGGTAAATATGGACCGCGCAATATGGCCCCTGCGACCTACTTTGACTACATCGTGCCTCGGTTGTGGACCTCGCATCCATGATCCACTCGGATAGATTTGTAGAGGGGGACTTGGACTACAGTTAGATATAAGTGTCCCGGCTGTGCGTTGTGTATTCGCGGGGATATGGACCTCGCAAAACGGGTATTTCGTTTAAGTCTTTCGCTGTGATTTTGTCAGAGTATGAAGATCGGTCGGCTGTTTTCAAACACGCGCTGCCTCGGCTGTGGTTATCCGTTTATTATTCAGCTTACATAGTTGGTTAGAGGACGTCGGGGCCGTGTATTCAGTATAAGAATCCCCGCTGTGCGTTCTATTTCCGGGTAGATATGGCGCGCGTAATATGGTCCCTGCGACCTAATTTGACTACACCGTGCCTCGGCTGTGGACCTCGCATCCAGGATCCACTCCGATAGTTTTGTAGAGGGGGACGTGGACTACAACTGGGTATAAGTGTCCCGGCTGTGCGTTGTGTATTCGCGGAGATATGCACCTCGCAAAACGACGATTTCGTTTAAGTCTTTCGCTGTGATTTTGTCAGAGTATGAAGATCGGTCGGCTGTTTTCAAACACGCGCTGCCTCGGCTGTGGTTATCCGTTTATTATTCAGCTTACATAGTTGGTTAGAGGACGTCGGGGCCGTGTATTCAGTATAAGAATCCCCGCTGTGCGTTCTATTTCCGGGTAGATATGGCGCGCGTAATATGGTCCCTGCGACCTAATTTGACTACACCGTGCCTCGGCTGTGGACCTCGCATCCAGGATCCACTCCGATAGTTTTGTAGAGGGGGACGTGGACTACAACTGGGTATAAGTGTCCCGGCTGTGCGTTGTGTATTCGCGGAGATATGCACCTCGCAAAACGACGATTTCGTTTAAGTCTTTCGCTGTGATTTTGTCAGAGTATGAAGATCGGTCGGCTGTTTTCAAACACGCGCTGCCTCGGCTGTGGTTATCCGTTTATTATTCAGTTTACATAGTTGGTTAGAGGACGTCGGGGCCGTGTATTCAGTATAAGAATCCCCGCTGTGCGTTCTATTTCCGGGTAGATATGGCGCGCGTAATATGGTCCCTGCGACCTAATTTGACTACACCGTGCCTCGGCTGTGGACCTCGCATCCAGGATCCACTCCGATAGTTTTGTAGAGGGGGACGTGGACTACAACTGGGTATAAGTGTCCCGGCTGTGCGTTGTGTATTCGCGGAGATATGCACCTCGCAAAACGACGATTTCGTTTAAGTCTTTCGCTGTGATTTTGTCAGAGTATGAAGATCGGTCGGCTGTTTTCAAACACGCGCTGCCTCGGCTGTGGTTATCCGTTTATTATTCAGTTTACATAGTTGGTTAGAGGACGTCGGGGCCGTGTATTCAGTATAAGAATCCCCGCTGTGCGTTCTATTTCCGGGTAGATATGGCGCGCGTAATGTGGTCCCTGCGACCTACTTTGACTACACCGTGCCTCGGCTGTGGAGGTCGCATCCATGATCCACTCGGATAGGTTTGTAGAGGTGGATGTGGTCTACGATCGGGTATAAGTGTCCCGGCTGTGCGTTGTGTATTCGCGGAGATATGCACCTCGCAAAACGACGATTTCGTTTAAGTCTTTCGCTGTGATTTTGTCAGAGTATGAAGATCGGTCGGCTGTTTTCAAACACGCGCTGCCTCGGCTGTGGTTATCCGTTTATTATTCAGCTTACATAGTTGGTTAGAGGACGTCGGGGCCGTGTATTCAGTATAAGAATCCCCGCTGTGCGTTCTATTTCCGGGTAGATATGGCGCGCGTAATATGGTCCCTGCGACCTAATTTGACTACACCGTGCCTCGGCTGTGGACCTCGCATCCAGGATCCACTCCGATAGTTTTGTAGAGGGGGACGTGGACTACAACTGGGTATAAGTGTCCCGGCTGTGCGTTGTGTATTCGCGGAGATATGCACCTCGCAAAACGACGATTTCGTTTAAGTCTTTCGCTGTGATTTTGTCAGAGTATGAAGATCGGTCGGCTGTTTTCAAACACGCGCTGCCTCGGCTGTGGTTATCCGTTTATTATTCAGTTTACATAGTTGGTTAGAGGACGTCGGGGCCGTGTATTCAGTATAAGAATCCCCGCTGTGCGTTCTATTTCCGGGTAGATATGGCGCGCGTAATGTGGTCCCTGCGACCTACTTTGACTACACCGTGCCTCGGCTGTGGAGGTCGCATCCATGATCCACTCGGATAGGTTTGTAGAGGTGGATGTGGTCTACGATCGGGTATAAGTGTCCCGGCTGTGCGTTGTGTATTCGCGGAGATATGCACCTCGCAAAACGACGATTTCGTTTAAGTCTTTCGCTGTGATTTTGTCAGAGTATGAAGATCGGTCGGCTGTTTTCAAACACGCGCTGCCTCGGCTGTGGTTATCCGTTTATTATTCAGCTTACATAGTTGGTTAGAGGACGTCGGGGCCGTGTATTCAGTATAAGAATCCCCGCTGTGCGTTCTATTTCCGGGTAGATATGGCGCGCGTAATATGGTCCCTGCGACCTAATTTGACTACACCGTGCCTCGGCTGTGGACCTCGCATCCAGGATCCACTCCGATAGTTTTGTAGAGGGGGACGTGGACTACAACTGGGTATAAGTGTCCCGGCTGTGCGTTGTGTATTCGCGGAGATATGCACCTCGCAAAACGACGATTTCGTTTAAGTCTTTCGCTGTGATTTTGTCAGAGTATGAAGATCGGTCGGCTGTTTTCAAACACGCGCTGCCTCGGCTGTGGTTATCCGTTTATTATTCAGTTTACATAGTTGGTTAGAGGACGTCGGGGCCGTGTATTCAGTATAAGAATCCCCGCTGTGCGTTCTATTTCCGGGTAGATATGGCGCGCGTAATGTGGTCCCTGCGACCTACTTTGACTACACCGTGCCTCGGCTGTGGAGGTCGCATCCATGATCCACTCGGATAGGTTTGTAGAGGTGGATGTGGTCTACGATCGGGTATAAGTGTCCCGGCTGTGCGTTGTGTATTCGCGGGGATATGGACCTCGCAAAACGGGTATTTCGTTTAAGTCTTTCGCTTTGATTTTGTCAGAGTATGAAGATCGGTCGGCGGTTTTCAAATACGCGCTGTATCGGCTGTGTGTATCCGTTTATAGGAGTGTCTAGATGGGTGGTTAGAGGACTTCCAGCTTGACAACTGGGCATGAGTATCCCCGCTGTGCGTTCTATTTCCGGGTAGATATGGCGCGCGTAATATGGTCCCTGCGACCTACTTTGACCGCGTCGTGCCTCGGCTGTGAGTGTCCGATTGTGGATCACCCTCCACATGTCTTTAGAGGTTGACGGTGGCTACACGTCGGCATAGGTGTCCCGGCTGTGCGTTGTGTATTCGCGGGGATATGGACCGCGCAAGACGGCGATTTGGTTTAAGGAAACAGAGTATTGGCGCTATCGCTGTGATTTTGTCAGAGTATGAAGATCGGTCGGCGGTTTTCAAATACGTGCTGCCTCGGCTGTGGGTACCCGTTTATTATTCTGCTTATATGGGTAGTTAGAGGACGTCGGGACCGTGTATTCAAAATAAGAATCCCCGCTGTGCGTTCCATTTCCGGGTAGATATGGCGCGCGTAATAGGGCCCCTGCGACCTACTTTGACCGCGTGGTGCCTCGGCTGTGGACCTCGCATCCAGGATCCACTCGGATAGGTTTGTAGAAGTGGACTTGGACTACAATTAGATATGAGGTTCCCGGCTGTGCGTTGTGTTTTCGCGGAGATATGGACCGCGCAAAACGGGTATTTGGTTTAAGGATTTTTCGCTGTGATTTTGTCAGAGTATGAAGATCGATCGGCGGTTTTCAAACACGCGCTGCATCGGCTGTGTGTATCCGTTTATTATTCATCTTATATGGGTGGTTAGAGGACTTCCAGCTCGACAACTGGGCATGAGTATCCCCGCTCTGCGTTCTATTTCCGGGTAGATATGGCGCGCGTAATATGGTCCCTGCGACCTACTTTGACCGACTCGTGCCTCGGCTGTGGAGGTCGCATCCAGGATCCACTCGGATGTGTTTGTAGAGGTAGACTTGTACTACAATTAGATATGAGTGTCCCGGCTGTGCGTTGTGTTTTCGCGGAGATATGGACCGCGCAAAACGGGTATTTCGTTTAAGGACATAGAGTTTTTCGCTCGGGTTTTAAAGCCGTGATAGGGGCGAAGCGCTGAAGGTTCCAGCGCTTCTGTACTTCGCCTATTACGGCTGTGACCCATTTTGGTAGGGGGTAACCAAGCCACCTTCCGCACAATGATAGGAACAGACTACCCAGTGTATACTAGGGGATATGAGCGAAGCGCTGAAGGGTCCAGCGCTTCTGGCGGTCCCCCTATGCTACAGCCGTAGTAGGGGATATGAGCGAAGCGCTGAAGGGTCCAGCGCTTCTGGCGGTTCCCCTATGCTACAGCCGTAGTAGGGGATAGGAGCGAAGCGCTGAAGGGTCCAGCGCTTCTGGCGGTTCCCCTATGTTACAGCCGTAGTAGGGACGAAGCGCTGAAGGGTCCAGCGCTTCTGGCGGTTCCCCTATGCTACAGCCGTAGTAGGGGATAGGAGCGAAGCGCTGAAGGGTCCAGCGCTTCTGGCGGTTCCCCTATGTTACAGCCGTAGTAGGGACGAAGCGCTGAAGGGTCCAGCGCTTCTGGCGGTCCCCCTATGCTACAGCCGTAGTAGGGGATATGAGCGAAGCGCTGAAGGGTCCAGCGCTTCTGGCGGTTCCCCTATGCTACAGCCGTAGTAGGGGATATGAGCGAAGCGCTGAAGGGTCCAGCGCTTCTGGCGGTCCCCCTATGCTACAGCCGTAGTAGGGGATATGAGCGAAGCGCTGAAGGGTCCAGCGCTTCTGGCGGTCCCCCTATGCTACAGCCGTAGTAGGGGATAGGAGCGAAGCGCTGAAGGGTCCAGCGCTTCTGGCGGTTCCCCTATGTTACAGCCGTAGTAGGGACGAAGCGCTGAAGGGTCCAGCGCTTCTGGCGGTTCCCCTATGCTACAGCCGTAGTAGGGGATAGGAGCGAAGCGCTGAAGGGTCCAGCGCTTCTGGCGGTTCCCCTATGTTACAGCCGTAGTAGGGACGAAGCGCTGAAGGGTCCAGCGCTTCTGGCGGTTCCCCTATGCTACAGCCGTAGTAGGGGATAGGAGCGAAGCGCTGAAGGGTCCAGCGCTTCTGGCGGTTCCCCTATGTTACAGCCGTAGTAGGGACGAAGCGCTGAAGGGTCCAGCGCTTCTGGCGGTCCCCCTATGCTACAGCCGTAGTAGGGGATATGAGCGAAGCGCTGAAGGGTCCAGCGCTTCTGGCGGTCCCCCTATGCTACAGCCGTAGTAGGGGATATGAGCGAAGCGCTGAAGGGTCCAGCGCTTCTGGCGGTCCCCCCTATGCTACAGCCGTAGTAGGGGATAGGAGCGAAGCGCTGAAGGGTCCAGCGCTTCTGGCGGTTCCCCTATGTTACAGCCGTAGTAGGGACGAAGCGCTGAAGGGTCCAGCGCTTCTGGCGGTTCCCCTATGCTACAGCCGTAGTAGGGGATATGAGCGAAGCGCTGAAGGGTCCAGCGCTTCTGGCGGTTCCCCTATGTTACAGCCGTAGTAGGGACGAAGCGCTGAAGGGTCCAGCGCTTCTGGCGGTTCCCCTATGCTACAGCCGTAGTAGGGGGGATATGAGCGAAGCGCTGAAGGTTCCAGCGCTTCCCTAAATTTTTTGGATTACCAGGACCAATTCTTTTAGAGCAGTAGTAGGGGCGAAGCTCTGAAGCGCTGAAGGGTCCAGCGCTTCGGGACTTTGCCTATTACGGCTGTGACCCATTTTGGTAGGGGGTAACCAAGCCACCTTGGGCACGATTTCAGAAACTCAGTTTTCAGAAATATGTCTATCATAGAAAGTCAAGGACACCTCGAGTAGAAGACATCCGACAAAGGCCAGAGCCCACTGGACCCGGTCGGCACCACACCTCGGTGTGTGGGCTGGTTGTCTGACTTTCAACAAAATGACAGAGTATTGAACGGATTGACGGATTGACAGAGTATTGAACGGATTGACGGATTGACAGAGTATTGAACGGATTGACGGATTGACGGATTGAGGGGGAAATTTGACAGTCTTTCCCCA
>NW_027466556.1:295000-398303 GCF_050575085.1 Anarhichas minor | reverse complement strand
AGGCGACCGGGCCTGCTTTGAACACTCTAATTTTTTCAAAGTAAACGCTTCGGACCCCGCGGGACACTCAGTTAAGAGCATCGAGGGGGCGCCGAGAGGCAGGGGCTGGGACAGACGGTAGCTCGCCTCGCGGCGGACCGTCAGCTCGATCCCGAGATCCAACTACGAGCTTTTTAACTGCAGCAACTTTAAGATACGCTATTGGTGCTGGAATTACCGCGGCTGCTGGCACCAGACTTGCCCTCCAATTGATCCTCGTTAAAGGATTTAAAGTGTACTCATTCCAATTACAGGGCCTCGAAAGAGTCCTGTATTGTTATTTTTCGTCACTACCTCCCCGAGTCGGGAGTGGGTAATTTGCGCGCCTGCTGCCTTCCTTGGATGTGGTAGCCGTTTCTCAGGCTCCCTCTCCGGAATCGAACCCTGATTCCCCGTTACCCGTGGTCACCATGGTAGGCACAGAAAGTACCATCGAAAGTTGATAGGGCAGACATTCGAATGAGACGTCGCCGCCACGGGGGCCAGCGATCGGCTCGAGGTTATCTAGAGTCACCAAAGCGGCCGGGGCACCCCGAAGAGCACCCCGCATGGGTTTTGGGTCTGATAAATGCACGCATCACGTTAGGTCAGCGCTCGTTTGCATGTATTAGCTCTAGAATTGCCACAGTTATCCAAGTAACGTTAGAGCGATCAAAGGAACCATAACTGATTTAATGAGCCATTCGCAGTTTCACTGTACCGGCCGTGTGTACTTAGACTTGCACGGCTTAATCTTTGAGACAAGCATATGCTACTGGCAGGATCAACCAGGTAGGTAGACAAACTACACCGACGGGGGGCGGAGGTCCGGCCCCGTCGCGTGCGCTGGAAGTGTCTGTACGCCGCCGCGCAAGCCCCCTGAGGGGGCCGGCATGTGGGCTAAGCGAGCATCGGGGTGGGAGTTGATGCTGGTAGGGTTTGAGTAACTGTGTTTCCGGAGGCCCGCCTGTCAATCGAAATGAAAGGGGGGGCTCGCCATGGGAGCCGGCTACGGGTCGACGGGCTCCGTGTCGGGACACCTAGGGGAGACGGGGCTTCTCGGTCTCGCTTCAAATCGGGCAACCAGGAGGTACGCAGAGGGGTTCTCCCACCCCCTGCGTGTGGGCCCTCCCGGCCATAGAGGCTAACCCGCAGGCCGGAGGAACCGCCCGCCAATCTCAGGCCTGGACGACGAATCACAAGCGTGGACGGCGGAGGCCCTCCGATGGCGGGTCAGGGTTGCCATTCAGTCAGAAGATCCATGGGGAAAGACTGTCAAATTTCCTCAATCCGTCAATCCGTTCAATACTCTGTCATTTTGTTGAAAGTCAGACAACCAGCCCACACACCGAGGTGTGGTGCCGACCGGGTCCAGTGGGCTCTGGCCTTTGTCGGATGTCTTCTACTCGAGGTGTCCTTGACTTTCTACGATAGACATATTTCTGAAAACTGAGTTTCTGAAATCGTGCCCAAGGTGGCTTGGTTACCCCCCTACCAAAATGGGTCACAGCCGTAATAGGCAAAGTCCCGAAGCGCTGGACCCTTCAGCGCTTCAGAGCTTCGCCCCTACTACTGCTCTAAAAGAATTGGTCCTGGTAATCCAAAAAATTTAGGGAAGCGCTGGACCCTTCAGCGCTTCGCTCATATCCCCCCTACTACGGCTGTAGCATAGGGGAACCGCCAGAAGCGCTGGACCCTTCAGCGCTTCGTCCCTACTACGGCTGTAGCATAGGGGAACCGCCAGAAGCGCTGGACCCTTCAGCGCTTCGTCCCTACTACGGCTGTAGCATAGGGGAACCGCCAGAAGCGCTGGACCCTTCAGCGCTTCGCTCCTATCCCCTAGTTTACACTGGGTAGTCTGTTCCTATCATTGTGCGCAAGGTGGCTTGGTTACCCCCTACCAAAATGGGTCACAGCCGTAATAGGCGAAGTGCAGAAGCGCTGGAACCTTCAGCGCTTCGCCCCTATCACGGCTTTAAAACCCGAGCGAAAAACTCTATGTCCTTAAACGAAATACCCGTTTTGCGCGGTCCATATCTCCGCGACAACACAACGCACAGCCGGGACACTCATATCTAATTGTAGTACAAGTCTACCTCTACAAACACATCCGAGTGGATCCTGGATGCGCAGCCGAGGCACCACGCGGTCAAAGTAGGTCGCAGGGGCCCTATTACGCGCGCCATATCTACCCGGAAATGGAACGCACAGCGGGGATTCTTATACTGAATACACGGTCCCGACGTCCTCTAACTACCCATATAAGCAGAATAATAAACGGGTACCCACAGCCGAGGCAGCACGTATTTGAAAACCGCCGACCGATCTTCATACTCAGAGTATTGGCGCTATCGCTGTGATTTTGTCAGTTTCCTTAAACCAAATCGCCGTCTTGCGCGGTCCATATCCCCGCGAATACACAACGCACAGCCGGGACACCTATGCCGACGTGTAGCCACCGTCAACCTCTAAAGACATGTGGAGGGGGATCCACAATCGGACACTCACAGCCGAGGCACGACGCGGTCAAAGTAGGTCGCAGGGACCATATTACGCGCGCCATATCTACCCGGAAATATGAGTATCCCCGCACAGCGGGGATACTCATGCCCAGTTGTCGAGCTGGAAGTCCTCTAACCACCCATCTAGACACTCCTATAAACGGATAACCACAGCCGATGCAGCGCGTGTTTGAAAACCGCCGACCGATCTTCATACTCTGACAAAATCACAGCGAAAGACTTAAACGAAATACCCGTTTTGCGAGGTGCATATCTCCGCGAAAACACAACGCACAGCCGGGACACTTATATGTAACTGTAGTCCAAGTCCCACTCTACAAAACTATCCGAGTGGATCCTGGATGCGAGGTCCACAGCCGAGGCACGGTGTAGTCAAAGTAGGTCGCAGGGACCACATTACGCGCGCCATATCTACCCGGAAATAGAACGCACAGCGGGGATTCTTATACTGAATACACGGCCCCGACGTCCTCTAACCAACTATGTAAGCTGAATAATAAACGGATACACACAGCCGAGGCAGCGCGTGTTTGAAAACAGCCGGCCGATCTTCATACTCTGACAACAGCGCCAAATCTTCCTGTCGTTTTTTTTCTGTGTCTACGCACAGGGTAATCCATCTGCTAACACTCTGTCGTTTTTTTTCCTACATCTGGTATTCTAACACTCTGTCTTTTTTTTGAGGCTGTGTCCCATCACATTTACACCCAGAAATATGCATGCAAGTGAACAAGAACGAGGAGACTGATAGACAGGTTCAAAGAAAACCATTTATTTAGAGGTGCTTCTGGCTGCTCTTTTACGAGACGGTTTCTGCCGGGCAGTGGATGTCGACGGTGAGTCCGAGCCGGTGGAGGATTCGGATTTGGAGGGAGACGACGACTGGACCGCCGACTCGAATTCCTTCCTCACATTTGCAGACCGTCTGCTGTCCAGCGAGAGAGCATAGAACCGGTCGGCCGTGTCTGTATTGTGGCACATGAAGTCAGTGATCTGCTTCCTCACCCCGGATCCGTGGCACGTCTTTGCCTGGAAACAGCAGAGGACACCAAAGGTTAGGAAAGCCAATGTATTGTAACAAAGCACCAGTGGGAGGTCGACTGACTGACAGACAAAATTAAACTCACATATGCAGACACTGCGGTCCTGATATCGATGAAGGTGGGCCGGCCGGGCAGACCCATCTCGGCCCAGGCCGTCTGCATGTGCTGGACTAGGTTTTTAACGGGGCCCTTCCCCGACGTGGTCAGCAACCGGTTATTCTGCGGATTGAGGTCATTGCGAAGCCGCATCCATCTCTCCAACCAGCTGAACTCGTCCGGGTGGAGGAACACTTGAGCGGGGCCAAAGTCGCGGTTCGTCTTGTGGTCGCTGACCTGCAATGCACAGCCATCAAACATTTGAAACGCAGCACACCAGATTGCAGGCTAACTTTAGAGTGAGTGCGGCCCCCAACCGGTACTTACAGCGATGACGAAGCCCGCGTCCTTGTCGGTTCTCTTCTCGGACGCATCCATGACCTCGTCTATGGTCATGTTCGTCAGCACGCCGGGTCTGTGGCCATAGACGGAGGCCACAAACAGGGAGAAAAACCCGTAAAAGGTGTAGCGGAGAGAAGCGCTGCAACCCAAGGCCTCCATTTCGTCTACAGAGGGGACAGGGGGAGAGACAAAGGGACGGTTAGCCGCCTGTAAAGAGACCGGTGTTAGTCAGGTGCAGACGGTCCCACTGTGGCTTACCCAGTATCAGCGGGATCCTGGCTTTCGCCTTAGCCTGACACACCCGCAGGCTTCTCTTCGACAGAAGCTGCGACATCTTCGTGCCCTTCACCTTCATCCGGTGGAGCAACACGGGCTTAGTCAGTTGATCGAGGCTGGCTTTCACAGCCCGCACAATTGTCGTGCGTTGGCCCATGGTCAGCCTGCTGCCCTTGGGTGGGGCCTCCTTCAAGTACTGCACAAAGTGGTAAATGTTCTGCAGGTAACAGCTGGCAGTGGTGACCTGCATGCCAGCTTCTCTGAGGTGATCCGCATAGCTGCAGAGAAAGAAGCACCACAATGTCACACAGATACAGTGGGAGTCTGGGCCGCGATCACCAGGAGGCTGCATCTCCCCTCCCAGAATGTGCACCACCCCGAGCCTGGGCTTTGAAACCTCACCTCATGATGCCATCCACGTTGTCCAGGAAGCACCAGTCCCACAGCGCCGTCTCTCCGTACGCAAGGTAGAAGACGAAGGTCTTTATCCGGCTCAGTTTGGAGTACGCGTTCTCTTGGCTCTTGCTGCTGCCATGCATCCCCCCGTGCAGTTTGCTGTACTGATCCAAATACCGACCTGTGAATGACGGTTTCATTTAACACGTTTGAACACCACACACAGACACACACACACACAGAAGTTACCGGCGGTCCTTACGTATCTCCTTTGGAAGAGGGAGTTCCCCCGACTTGCAGGACCTGCCATGCTGCCCGAGGAGTGATTGCAAGGTGGCCTGGCCGGCCGACGGGCGTGCAGCTCGCTTCGCACCGCACGACTCCTCTGCCACATCTACCCCCGCCTGGCTTGGCCCCGCCGCCTCCTCCTCCTCCTCCGCCCTACTCGGCCCTGCCTCGGCTTCGCCCGACTGCTGTGTGCTCTGGCGGAGCTCCCGTCGCAGGACCCCTTGCAAGATCGTCAAAGTCCTCTGCAAGTCTCTTTCGACCACGCGCAGCCTGCGTGCCGAGCGCTTCAGTCTCTCGCTCACCGCGATGCACCGAGGCCGGGGACACCGATGCCGCCGCTGCTGGTAATCAGGCTCCTCCGGCAGGCGGTGGAGGTCCGGTCCCGTGGACATCGGAACCGGAGGGTTCGTGGTCCTCAGCGCAGCCAGGAGACGCACCGTCACCTCTCGCTTGACTTCGGCCAGCCTCGACGCAGCATCAGCGGCGGGGTGACTGCTGACGAGATGCCTGTCCAGTCTCGTGCCGTGATAGGAGCAGTCTGGAGCAGGACAAGGCTCGCGTCGAATGTTCACCCTGCCCGTCGCCATGTTCAGCAACAGTCTCCTCTCGATCTCGTTCTTGACCAGGTGAGCCTTACTCAGGTGCCGGGACAGGGCAGCCCACGTCTCGCCGCACACCGGGCAGCGGTTGCCTCGTCTGGTCGGTGTCATCCCTGAACGCTGATTTGTGAACGCCTCCGGCAGACGAAAGAACACGACTCACCTCCGCGGAGATCTGCTGGCGAAATGAGAGGACAAAGAGAGTTTTTTTGGGGCAACAGGGCGGCCATTTATACTCGAGCAGGCTCCACGCCCACCGGGACGGGTGGCCGGCGGCTCAAAGCGCGAAGGAGCGGGCGCCTCACTGTCATTGAGGTCCTGTCGTGTCCTTTCCTCGACTCGGCCGCCGCTTTCGAGGGCGAAAAGGGGCCGCTAACCCTAACCGGCCTTATAGCAGTGACTGATTTTCACTAAAGCCGTCTGTCCTGCCTGAAAAGTCAAGAGAGAGAGGTAAGTGTTGTTCCTTTTAAATGTGTTAATAATTTGAATGATATTAACCTCTTGTACACGAGACCCCCCTTTAAGAATACCTGATATGAATTGAGTCCAGTTTTTTTTAATATATATAGAGATATATTCTTAATGAAATGAAATTGCTATTTTTTAAACATAGCTATCGTTATTTCCAAATAGCGGGCATCTATCTCTTGTTTTAGGTAAACTGTACGCACTCTTTAATACGAAATACTCTCGTTTCTAATAATAATTTGCTAAAGAGGCAACACACTGTGAAATAAAAGAAACATTACAGATAAAAATGTGTACTGGCCTACTCCCTAACTTATCCTACAACTTTGTGTTTATTCTATTATTTCAGAATGGCGTTACACACTCTTATATGGACAAAGCCTCCCACGCCATATTTCAGGCCACCACCAATCCACCTTTGAATAGTGATGGTAGCGGAGCAGCCCAGGGTGGTGGCCTGGGAGTTCGATGCTTCTGATGCGAGACCAGCATCCACAAAGCACAATGTGCTGGCCGCCATTTCAGACGGAAAGTCGGTGGCCAAAGTAACCATCTACGAGGAGTTTTCTTCAAAATTTCAGGAGGGTAGGCGCTACATTCTAAAGGGACACTCCTTAAGAGGGCAGTCTCCGCCATATCTAATTAATATAAGTAGAGAGACCATGTTCTTCAGAAGCGTGCCAATAGAAATGACAGAGGAGCTGACACAGCAGGCGGAGGCCTTGATACGTCCCATCTCTCTGCTGACCCCACTAAGTAGCTGCAGTGAGGCAAAGGGCCTAGTGACCGTGGAGGGGGAGGTGATCGAAGTAAGTTCAGTTTTAACCTATGGTGGTGTATATATAAGGAAAAAAGAGTTGGTATAAAATGTGAATTAACTCACAATTCCATCTTTTTCAGCTGTCCACGCTCAAAAAGATCACCAAGGGCAAATAAATATTTCCCATGAGAAATATTAAACTGCAGCAGGTAGGCAATCCTCTCTCTCTCTCTCTATTCATATTTAATAATCTAATTATAGAATTAGAAATTAAAAATAAAAACATTATTTCACATGACTTTCTACAGGGGGATACACAGCTGTCGCTGTGCCTCTGGAGGAAGGTTTCAGTGAAAAAGCTGCACATTGGGGCACGGATGAAAGTGTCCCACCTGAAAGCTACTCAGTCGGACTATGGGTTGCAGCTGCAGTCCACCAACTTCTCAACAATCGAGGTAGCCCTACTTGGTTGTTGCTGTTGTATTCATTATTACATTTTTTTAAATAATATTGACATTCATTTTTTAGACTAATTTCTTTACATAATCACATCTTCAAAATACACACAGCGAAGTCTGCTGAATTGATGTTGTGAATTTATTGTATGTAAATAAAATATATTTGAAGTGACATTAAAAAAACAAATATGAACAAAGGATGACATTTAAAATGAATAAGCAAAGCACGGGCTAGGTAGAATATTTGGATTTTTAAAAAATGTTAAGGAGTAGCTACATTGATGTTTGGGTGATTTGTGACAGAGGATATCTAACAAGGTAACGTGATGTGTTTCTCTCGACAGGAGGTCAACTCAGATGACGTGGTGGGCGCTTTCGGGGTGATGGACGCTGAGGGTGAGCCAGGCAGCCTGAACCTCCTGCTGGATCATTACAGAGGCTCTGTGGACCCCCATAGAACCGTTATTAATCAATCCCCCACTGAAAATTAGGATAAAGTTGACGGGGAACCACATCACTAAAGTAACTGTAGAATAGTTAACTGTTGTTCACATGTTCCTTTATTTGTATTCATATTTGTAATGTATTTGTTATTTTGTATTCAGGGTTTCATTATGTTGTTATTTTTTACCTTTCATATTCAAATGTGTTTAAGTGTTTTATGTTAAATCGCATTAAATTAAGATGTTAAAAGTCAAACTCTGCCTTTGTAATGGTGTGCATTGTTTCACGTAAACTTCATTTTATATTTTAAATGCTGTGACTTATTTTCTAAAGATGTTTAGAGCGTCTGAGTCAATCCGGGTCCGCAGAGCATGTTGGAGAACCAAGAGGAGAGCAGGAGGTCTGCGGGGTCCGTGCCCACGGCAGAGTGCCAGCCATCGGTAAAATACATCCAAGCAACACATTAATATAATAATACACACATGTAATTATAGTCAGATCTATCGTGCTCTAGATAGGACCTGTTCATTTAGACATTCACACAGTCGGTGATTTATAGCTAGTTGTAATGGTAATACATCGTAAATAATAGTACTTTCTGCATTTGGCAGCTTCAAGGTGTTGCTTTTAGCCTAGATTAGGCTACGTGTTTTACTTCTTCGTAGGCTATGCTCTCCGTTTGTAAAACAAGACTGTGATTCACTGAGTCTATATATCGCCTACATACAGATTTCACCACTTATGTATCATAGTCGTCAGTTATTCTGCCTCTGTTTATTCTCTGTTTAGTATTAACGAACAATCCAATTTGCTCGGTTTTTTGGTTGATTCTCTCTGTTGTGTCAAGTAGTTTTCTTTTATTTCATTTAGTTTAATCCACATATCGGGTGCTGGGCAGCGCTTCAGCAGCGTTTAAATGGAAAAGCGCTCCAACCTCTGAGGGCTTTTTTCTAATGTTTCTATGACAACAATATCTTGACAACATATCACCACTCTAACCACAGTTGTATGATAGACTAGCATCGCTCTTTGGCTTTGTATGATCTATTTGGGCCACTATCTATTTGTTTTACATTGTTGTTTCACCGTTGGCTTTAAACGGAGGAATCTCTCTTCATACGGACTATAGATGAGCTCGTCACCTCTCAATCTGAAAGCCGTAACGTTAGAGCAGAGGTAGCCAACACGGTGCCCACGGGCACCTGGTCGCCCGCAGGGACCATGCGAGTCGCCCGCAAGGCATGGTCTAAAAATAGCACTAGGTCCCCATGGAGCTCCGTCTAAAAATTGTAGTTTCTGTTCTTTTTGAATCAAAAACGCTTGCATTCATGTAGATTTTAAAAGGAAGCATTGATAATTTATTAATTAAAATACACTTATTTTTGTCAAGTCCAAGGTTTGTTTTGTCTTCTGGAAGGTGCTTCCTTCTCAATGACGAAACAGACAGAGTTACATTAAATAGCCAAACAAAGCTGTATGATTGAGTGTACTTGCTTTTTGTATTGCTTATGCAATTTCAGAGTCCAAGGACAGAGGGTGTAATTTGTTGTACAGATTATAAATAAAAAATATTTGAGACAGACAGAGACGGACAGAGAGAGATATACATGGAGAGAGAAGTGAGAGAAGGAATGAGAGTAAAAAAATAGAGAGGAGAGAGACAGACGGACAGCTATACAGATATAGATAGAGACAGAATGACTGATAGAGAAAGACAAAGAGAGAGACGCTTTGGCCGAATTGAATGATTCCTGACACGCAGCAGCCGAGACGAATTGGCTGGAGGGGCTCAACAAACTAGTGAGGGGCGCAACCACACTGGCAAAGTTCTTACAGAACCCACGGTAATACCCGCACATTCCCAGGAACCGGCGGAGTTGTCGCCGTGTCTCCGGCACTGTGAAATCCAGGATCGCCTGAACTTTGGCGGATAGAGGGCGCACCTGCCTTCCCAGATAGGTGACCACCGTCTTACCAAATTCACATTTGGCCAGATTTACAAGATCACCAACAACAGTGTAGCAGTGTTATAGTCTTGTGTTTGATTTGGCCAGAGGTGATTTATTATACAGTGATATTGCAGAGGGCAGGAATGTTTTCCTGTATCTTTCCTTGTGACAGCGGAGCTGGATCAGTCTATTGGAGAAATTGCTCCGCTGTCCCTGCAGTAGGTGGTGGAGAGGGTGGTCAGGGTTATCCAATATGGACAATAGTTTCTTCAGTGTCCTCCTCTCCACCACCTCTTCCAGAATGTCTTGTTTGCAGCCAATGATGGAGCCGGCCTTCTTATAGTTTAAGTCTGTTGGTGTCTCCGGCTCCAATGCTGCTCCCCCAGCAGACTATGGCGAAGTAAAGTGCACTGGCCACAACAGACTGGTAGAACATCTCCAGCATCTTGCTGTACACGTTCAAGGATCGAAGTTTCCTCAAGAAAAAGAGTCGACTCATCCCCTTCTTGTACACAGCGTTGATGTTGGTCTGCCAGTTCAGTCTGTTGTCGATGGAGACACCCAGGTACTTGTACTCCTCCACCATGTCCACATCCTCTCCCAGAACTTTCACCGGCTGTGGAGCCGTCGTCTTCCTCCTGAAGTCGACCACCATCTCTCTGGTCTTGGCCACGTTCAGACGCAGGTGATTTCTACCGGCCCACTCTACAAAGTCATCCACTACTGCCCTGTACTCCTCCTCCCGTCCGTCCCCTATACACCCAACCACTGCAGAGTCATCAGAGAACTTCTGCAGATGGATGACACAGAGTTGTACTGGAAGTCAGTGGTGTACAAGGTGAACAGCAAGGGAGACAGAACAGTTCCCTGTGGGGCTCCAGTATCACTGACCACCGTATCAGACAGCACACGGCCCAGTCGGACAAACTGTGGTCTGCCTGTGAGGTAGTCAGTGATCCAGGAGACGGTGGATGCGTTAACCCCCACCACCCGCAGCTTCTCACTCAGCAGCACTGGTTGGATGGTGTTGAATGCACTGGAGAAATCAAAGAAAGTGATTCTCACAGAGCCACCGGGTCCGTCCAGGTGCGACTGAGCTCATTGCAGCAGGTAGATGATGGCGTCGTCCACCCCCACATGAGGCTGATATGCAAATTGCAGAGGGTCCAGTGAGGATTTCACCTGCGGTCGGAGGTGGGCCAAGACCAGCCTCTCATATAAATCTCTTATAAATAAACTGTCTGAAGGCAAAGCAAGTGGTTTAGACCATATTACTGCTGAACACCTTAAATATGCTAGTCCGAGGTTAGCTCCTCTCCTCGCTATTTGTTTTACTGGCTTCATGATTCACGGCTTGTTACCAGACTCAATGCTGTCTGTTCTCTTAGTGCCAGTCATTAAAAACAAAGCTGGTAAAGTATGTAGCCTAGAGAATTACAGGCCCATTGCTTTGGCCAGCGTACTGTCAAAAGTCCTAGAAAGAATCCTGCTGGACAGAATACATGGCTTTATCACCTCCACAGATAACCAGTTCGGCTTTAAAGCCACACATGGCACTGACTTGTGTATATATGCCTTAAAGGACATTGTAAACAAATACAGAGGTCAAAACTCATCAGTTTTGATGTGTTTCATTGATGCCTCCAAAGCTTTTGATCGTGTTAATCATAGTAAGTTATTTTTTTAACTGAGCCAAAGAGGTGTCCCCACATACATTGTGAGAATTCTGGCTTACTGGTATGCGCACCAGACTATGCATGTAAAATGGGGTAAAAGTGTCCGACAAGGGGGAATTTTGTCCCCAATTCTGTTTAATCTGTATATTGATGATCTGTCCAAGCAATTGAAAGCCTGTAACACTGGGTGCATGATTGGAAATACTCTGGTTAATCACATCATGTATGCAGATGATCTGGTGATCTTTAGTCCATCTAGCGCTGGTCTTCAGCAGCTCCTCACTATATGTACTGTGTATGGTGTGGAACATGACATCAAATACAACGCCAGTAAGAGTGCTATCCTGATCTGTCGAACTAAAGAGGACAAATGTCTTAACTTCCCTGACTTCAAATTGTCTGACAATAATCTTGGTGTCTGTGGTGAAGTAAAATATCTTGGTAATTTTATAACAGAACACATGACCGATGATAACGACATTTCTAGGCAATGTCGTATGATGTATGCACAAGCAAACAGTCTCTCACGCAAGTTTGGTATTGTTAGGTTTTTAAGAACAAAGGATGAAGGAGCCTGCAGGCCGCAGGTACTCTTCTTCTGCGAGCTTCTTACTGCGCATCAGAAGAATGAGCTGGACCCGGTCCAAAATTAAAACAATATTTTATGTACTACACAAAGTTCACTTACAAACTGAATTAACTATCAATAGTAATGTTCTCGAGAGCAGAGACCACATACACGCATCTCCTCACAGTCCGGCGCGGCCAGTTAGCTGAAAATGAGAGCTGCAGTGATCTGAGGTAAACTCCCTAAAACATTGTCTTTTGTATCCCCTGAGAGTCGGAAAGTGTCCGATACTGTCATAAAACGTGTGAATGACCCTCCGTGGCGATTAGTGATTGGCTTCATTTGAATTCTGTCCCCTCCCATTATCGATCCCTTAGCAAAACATCTTGGCTCTTCTCAAAACATCTTGAACTCCTCCTCTCTGTCCTGCTGGTCAGCTTGGCATTTGACCATCCCACTGGCCCCCATCCTCCATCGATGAGGTCGCCTCCATTTGCTGCTGCATGTCTGACACCTCACTCAGAATCCCTATCTGACCCTCAAGACTATTCTTAGTGTTTTAATACCTACAGTGACTATACTTCTATGATTTAATACATTCAATGAGTTAATATACTGTAACATATAATATCCTCTATAAGTAAGAATATTGTAAACCTATAATACATTCCACATGGAAACATATTGTGACTAACATATTTATTATTGTGACACTTCTACTCACCACTAGGGGTGTTATTAAATCCTACTAAAATGCATTTAATACTGAAATTCTCCACAGTATGTGTACAGATGGAGTGAAGATGTCCCTGTTCAGAGCATATTGTATACCACTCTACACTGCACAGTTGTGGTCAAACTACAGAAAAAAAGAGCTTACAGAGACTTCAAGTAGCTTACAATGATGCCATGAGAATACTTTTAAAGAGACCGAGATGGAGTAGTGCTAGTGAAATGTTTGTGGCTGCACGAGTCAACACTTTCCAAACTGTTTTAAGAAATCTCATGTATAAATTCATCTGTCGACTGAATGACTCTGAAAATGGGATCATAGTTGTTTTAACCAACATAAGGTTTAGCACCACACGCTACCAGTCCCAGCTGTGGCGACATTGGTACAGCTGTCTCTTTGTAAGGCATTGCTAGGCCTATGTACTTTTATTGTTTGTGTCTGTTTTTTTATGTATTTGTCTCTATGGACCCTGAGTCTGAAATAAAGTCTATCTATCTATCTATCTGACAAATAAGACAAATGCTCCTCTATTTTATCCAAAATTTGAGAGTTCTTTGAGAGAAATTTGAGAGAATTTGAGAGACGCGGACACGGCACCGACACAAGAGGCTCACGCAACCCGTTCTCCTCGGGACGGGATGGTGGTGACACCACAGTCACCACAAGATATACACATGGCGCAAGAACCGCAGATGGTATGTTGGAGTCATCACGGATGACATAGGATTTTAGCGTGTTGACACACACGGGACTTTTTCCTCCTATCCGGCGTTCTAATTACATAATCTGTGTCACTTAACTTTGGCTCAACCTCGTAAGGACCACAGAACTTTGCCTGTAGACAAGAGCCAACCATCGGTAACAAGACCAACACCCGGTCTCCTCGAAGGAAACTGCGACTGAGAGCTTTCCTGTCATATTTTATTTTCATTTCAGATTGTGCGAAGGAAAGGGAGCTGCGAGCTAGCTCGCAGGCAGTGTGCAACCTCTCCCTAAAGCAGTGGCCCCCAAACTAAGGCCCGCGGGCCGGATACGGCCCGCCTCCACATTTGGCCCGGCCCCCTGAACAATACCAGAGACGCATTATTATTTTTTTTCAGTCTGGCCACGCAAATCCTTGACTAGCCCCTGTCGAATATAACGGAATAATGGCGAAAAGGTTAGGTAAGAGAAAAATTGATTCAGAATGCAGGGTATTTAACCTGCAGTGGTCAAACGATTATTTTTTTGTTCAATGCAAAGAAAAGGCTGTTTGTCTCATCTGTCAAGAGGCGGTGGCGGTATTCAAAGAATACAATCTGCGCCGACACTATGAATCCCGTCACAAAGACAAGTATGATAACTTGCCAGGCCAAATGCGAGAAGACAAACTCTCAAAGCTAAAAAAGTGGAGTGTTAGCTCAGCAGAATACATTTGTACGCCAAGCTCAGCTGAACCAGTCATCCGTTCGGGCCAGCTTTCGGGTTGCTCAACTGATAGCAAGCAGTGGTAAACCTTTCACTGATGGAGAGTTTGTCAAGAAATGTTTGAATGCTGTCGCGGAAGAGGTGTGTCCCGAGAAGAAAGATGTCTTTAATGCCGTGAGTCTGTCGGCGAGTACAATCACCAGACGCATTGAAGAAGTCGGGGGTAATGTATATGCCCAGCTGCAGCAGAAGACGAAAGAATTTGACTTTTTTTCATTAGCACTGGATGAGAGCACGGACGTGCAAGACACAGCGCAGCTGCTCATTTTTATTCGTGGAGTTAGCGCAAACTTTGAGATGTGCGAGGAGCTGGCAGCCCTCCAAAGTCTCAAAGGGACTACAACGGGGGAGGATATTTTCGGCAAAGTATGCCAAACCATGGAAGAGTTGGACCTAGACTGGTCAACGCTTGCCAGCATCACGACTGACGGGGCTCCTAGTATGGTGGGCGCGTCTCGTGGTCTAATAGGACGCATGGACCGGGAGATGCAAGAACGGGGTCTCACCGCCTCGATACAAGTCCACTGCCTAATTCACCTGCAAGCACTGTGCTGCAAAGTGTTGAAGTGGGATTCTGTCATGAAGGTTGTGGTGTCATGCATAAACTTCATCAGAGCAAAGGGACTTAAACACAGGCAGTTCCAACAATTCCTGTCTGAACTGGAGTCTGCGCACGGCGATGTGCTGTACTACACAGAGGTCCGATGGTTGAGCCGGGGCAGAGTTTTGAGGCGTTTTTACGAGCTGCTACCCGAAATTAACGCATTTCTTCATTCAAAAGATAAAACGGTCCCAGAGCTGATCGACCCAGAATGGAAATGGCACCTCCCATTTTTAACAGACGTGACAGAAATGCTGAACAGCCTTAACTTGCAGCTACAAGGCCAGGGGAAACTCATTTGCGACATGTATTCTCACATAAAAGCATTTGAGGTGAAACTTGCGCTGCTTTTGGAACAAGTGAAAAATCACAACTTCATCCATCTCCCTGCTACCCAAAACCTCTCTGCAGAGAACCCAGCGGTCCCGTTCCCAGCTGAAAAGTGTGTGGAAGCACTGGAAATGTTGAAGGCGGAGTTCGGTGTGCGATTCCAGCAACTACATGTTAATGCAAAAGAAATCCGTCTTTTCCAGAACCCCTTTCTTGCCGACATCGATGAAGCCCAGCCTTCTTATCAGTTTGAGTTGGCCGAGTTACAGAACTGTGATGTTCTGAAAGATGCATTCAAGCCCAACAGTCTCATTGACTTCTATGCCGCCCTCCCAAACGATACGTACCCTAACATAAAAAAACACGCAATGAAGATGTTTACACTTTTTGGCAGCACGTATATCTGCGAGCAAACCTTTTCACACATGAAACACCTGAAAACTCCGATGAGATCAAGATTGACAGATGAACATCTGCATCAGTGTTTGAGACTGGCTGTGACTAGAATGGAACCTGACATTCAACTTCTCACCAGCCAGATGCAGGCCCACAGTTCACACTGATGAACATACATAGGTAAGCTCACTTTTCTGACTTGAATGAGTCATTCTGAGTATAAACAAATTTAATCATAATAACATCTACTGGGATAAAATCCATCTCCACAACCATACTGGTAGTGAAATGTATTGTGCTGTGTAGGTGCTGTACCACTTAGTTCGGTTTCTCAGCCTGCTTGCTTTGTGGTTTTCACAGGGAAGTTGATGAGAGAGAGCTGCAAACAGCGGTGTCTACAAGCCTACTGGAACCTACAAAAGGATTATAAGCAAGGAACACAAGAACTTTGAGAGACTGCTCATATGAGTCATTTGAGTAAGAGATTCTGCTCTGACAACTAAGCTAAACTTTTACCTGTTAAGATTGTGCACGGCACAACAGAAAGTTAATGTTCAATGGACTTTTTTTCTGTGAAGAACCCAGAGAGGGTTATTTGGTTATTTATTTCATAAATAGTGTTATTATATATTTCCCGACTTTATTTTTTCTGTGAAGAACCCAGAGAGGGTTATTTGGTTATTATTTATTTCACAAATAGTGTTATTTATTTCCTGACTTTTTTCTGTGAAGATCCCGGAAAGGGTTATTAATATTTGGTTATGTGTGGCTTTCTGGAAAACAATAAATGTTTACATTTAGGCACCCCTGCGATCGTCACACTTTTTCTGTTACAAACTGACCCCGGCCCCCATCAGAGAAGGGAAAAGTTATGTGGCCCTCACAGGAAAAAGTTTGGGGACCCCTGCCCTAAAGGAACTCACATAGTCCAAAATGCTGTGTCCGGCGCAAGCCACTTCTCGTGCAGCAGTCGCAGCGGGCCGCGCACCGTGTGCCCAAAAAACAAATCGGCCGGGCTAAACCCAAGAGACTCTTGTATAGTTTCCCGAATGGCGAACAATAGCAATGGCAGGCCCTCATCCCATTCCTCGTTGGACTCAACACAATACTTACGAAGCATAGATTTTAACGTCTGATGAAATCTCTCCAGTGCGCCCTGACTCTCTGGATGATACGCACTGGAGACCTGATGCTTAACAGACAACTCTGACATAACCTGGGCAAAAACCTTGGACATAAAGTTAGACCCTTGATCAGTTTGAATGCGTTTTGGCAACCCAAAGGTGGAAAAGAACTTAACCAATGCTTTCACCACTGCTTTCACCTTTAAGGTGCGCAACGGCACTGCCTCGGGAAAACGTGTAGCGGCGCACATCATAGTAAGCAGATACTGATGACCAGCCTTGGTTTTTGGTAAGGGACCCACACAGTCTATGATGATATGCTCAAAGGGTTCACCAATTACCGGGATGGGATGTAAAGGGGCCAGAGGAATAACCTGGTTTGGTTTCCCCGTTAGTTGGCAAATACTACAGGATCGGCAAAATTTTGTAACATCGGATTTTACCCCTGGCCAAAAAAAATAACGGAGCACCCGATAGTATATTTTTTTTAATACCCAAATGGCCCGACAGGAGGTGATCATGTGCTAAACTCAATACCTGGGAACGGAACTCTTTCGGTACAACGACCTGTGTAATCACATCACATTCCACCCCAGACACCGGAATCCATGTACGCAGCAAGACACCTTCATCATACAAATAAGCCGCAGCTTTTGCGTCACTGTTCTGCCCCCGAGCAGCCGACAAGCAGGCAGTCAAGGTACTATCAGCTAGCTGAGCCTACTTGCCAAACACAAATGATCCTCATCTGGCACCACCTCAACAACAACAGGCTCACTTTGGGTTTCAGAGGAGGGGCTGACTACATCTTCAGATGTGTTCATAAATGATTCCGAGAGATTCGCTAACTCACCCGTCTTGCGAGTCTGGGCACGCGTTACAACACAGGCTGGAAAAATGGGTAGCGCGCTGCGCGAATTGGGGCTAATAACAGCCACGTCAGCCATAGGTGTTTCAGTTACCTCTGGGATAGTAGGAAAAACTTTAACCCCAGCTAAATCATTCCCGAGAATGAGATCAATCCCTGCAATGGGCAGCCGATCTCTCACAGCAACCTGCACCGGGCCAGACACAAGGGCAGAAAAGAGTGTAACTGCATGAAGCGGTCCTCGTAAAACACTCATTTTAATTCCCCACACCAACACGTCAGAACCACAGTAAGATTGATCAGAGAACGGCACCGCACCACGTCGAGCCACAGAATGTTTCGCCCCGGTGTCTCTTAGAATGGTAATTGGGACCTTGTCCACCTCACACCCAGTCAGGGAAAAATAACCCTGCGAAATGAAAGGTTTAAAGGACTCATCAATTTCTTGCTTTGGTGATTTATCTGTACAAAACTCATAATGACTAGTGTTCAACTCACCCTGAATTAACCCGACTGCAGAAGTCCTTTTCCTCTCCGAATGCTCTTTTTGTTGTAATGCCGGACAGACTGCGACGAGGTGGCCTAGCTCACGACAATAAAAACACTCACGGTTTTCAGTCCCGGTCAAAAATGTATTGCTCCGGAAAAATTTAGGGGGCCTTGTTTTATTGACTACAGGTACCGGGGGTTCGCGCTTCCCGTGCAGCGCGAACCCCCGGCAATTCAGGGCCGCCGCTTCAGCAATTTTCGTAACTCTCTGCTCATTTAAATATATGACGATGCGCTCTGGTAGCCACTTTTTAAACTCCTCCAAAAGCACCAGCTGTCGTAGCTGCGCAAAATCACAAATTTTGCTGGATTGACACCATTTATCAAATAGCATGCCTTTTACACGCACAAACTCAACATTCTTTCCACCACTTCTAAACTTCTGCCTATAGGCTTCAGGCACTAGCTCATAAGCGCGTAGCACCGTTTCCTACATTTATCTAATTGCTCAAATGTAGGATTAGACACAAATTTATCCAAATTGAACTCCATGTGGTCACAGAAGGATGCCAACCAGAACTAACGTGCCCAAAAAAACAGCTACCGACGGAAAACAAGAATAATAAAGAACAGACGAGCCCCCACTTATGTTACGCCCGGTCTAGGGGAACCTGGACGCAGCATAATATAAAGTCTCCCCCCTTTCTCCCACTCTCAAGAACGACCATTTATGCTGTAATACAGTCCATCATATTTATTATTCATACCATTTGTAGTCATATACGTCAGGGTGAGCCTGGCCCAAAACAATAAACAAAACAATCTTTATCCTCATCAGTCCCCAGTCCAATCACCTGTCATTTACAGGGTACAAAGAAAACTGTCACACACACACACAGCACCACCCTGTGGTCTCCCAAGGGGAGAGGAGACACAAAGGTTATTAAATGACAGGCTTCATCACAAGTATTTCAGTTAGAATTCATTGTGGGGCTTTTATTTTAAGAGAGAGAGAGAGAGAGAGAGAGAGAGAGAGAGAGAGAGAGAGAGAGACTGGTTGGTGATTGGAGCACCTGTGTGTTAGAGGCTAAAGCCTTCTGGTGACGAGCGGCCCCCATTTGGGGGCTCTCGGGCTCAGAACCCCTCAAAATCAAATGCGGAAAATAGCATGATTATTAGCCAGTAGCATGTACGTGGCTACTTTTTTTTTTGGATGAAAGAGCAACGTATGGGCAACAACATCATATAAGTCACTTCTGACACACTCCCAACACAACTATAGGCTACTCACATAAGCAGAAAAATATCGTGGCATAAAAGCACCAAATCCGGGCCAGAAATCGGCATTATGAGTACCTCAAATCAATGTTTGTACCCTCATACTAACAGCTACCAAGTCATGCAAAGCATGTAATAGCATTAGCACACGTGGCGGAACACGTAACTAACTTCTGTTTTACGATCCGTATAAGCACTAAACTGTTGTGAGTGATCAAACGTACCTTCATGCTGAACTCCGCCGAAAAAAATCGTAGGTATGCGCCCAAGTTTTATGAAAAATATGGATAATAACGCCGCAGAATTTCCGTTCCAAAGCTGTAGTCATTGTTGCCAACTGCATACTGTTGACTTCCGACTTGTTTCCAGAATAAGAGCGGTCAAGCAGGCTTGGGCGAGTGGTCAGACTGCCTGCGACCGGAAATTTCCGCCGGGGTACACGCGTCACTTCTGGCAACTTTATTGTATGAAAGCTTTTGCCGATCGCCACCAAACTCGACACAGGTCTTCCTGAGACTCTGACGCGTCGAACGAGGGGTTGTTTTTTGAAATCGACCGAGGATAGGCTGCCATGCAGCCACATACACACACATGAAATGAGAAAATCCTACAGATGACAGCCAAAACTGGCTCTGATGATGTTATGAATATGAATATGATTCCTATTATCTGTATTTGGATGTATTGAATCATATGAGTGATAAAGAAAGTGAAATATATAGTTATATAGTGTATAAAAGTACAATGTAAGAGCTGCAACAGCTGGTTCGAAAATGATGACCTCGCCTGACCGCTTTGTACTAAAACCTCTTATTATTCACTTTATTCCACTTTAACCTTTTTTTAATAACTACTGATCAGTTATGCTATGACTTGGGAAAGTTTTAGGGAGCTAGCTGCATTATTTCAATAACCTTTTATCAATGAAAGTGCATTGTTTTCCAGGCGAAGCTGAATATTTTCAATTTCAGCTGTGTAATGTCTTATTTAACTATATTAACCAGTAACATATACACAATATTTACACAATTCAACACATCTCACAAGTGTTACCAGTATTCTAGCATCAAAATTATTAAAATAGACCTTGTAGTTAGAGCTGAGGACTCTCTTGCGTATGGGTATGCAATTTTCGAGCAGAGGGCTAAAAATAGGGCTAGGGGGCTGTAGTCACCAGAAGGTTGAGAGATTAGAGTGAACAGTGATTTTCAACAAAACTACCTGTCAAACATATGCCATTTATACCAAAACCATGAGACTAATCAATAAAATATGGATACCGTGAGAGAGATAAGACTCTGCCAAACGCGGAGATGTGTTTTTATGTTTGTGGTGTTAAAAATGTGAGCTCCAGAGCAATATACAAAACTAGTACCGTCTGCTTTCTTTGAGAAATGAGTGGTCAGATTTAACATGGAGTCTAATGGAGCAGTTTGTTGGAGTTCATGTCGCTCTGCGGCTCTTTGAGCCAAATGTGTAAACCTGTTGGATTCCACAGTCATTTGTTTATGACAAGGACAAGATTAGCTATGAAGATGAAAATGAAGAAGAAGAAGAGTTTCAAAAAATGTACGGAAGAAATAGTTGAAGGAGTTGAATAAAGATTCGAAGAACAATACTTGGAATGCTTAAAAGCATCCCAACAATAAAGGCACAGGCACCTGTGTGCCTGTAGCCTTTACATGGAGACAGAACTGTGAAAAAACAGTCAAACAAATCCTCAGAGAGACAGAGAGACAAAGAGACAATCACAGTAAAATTTGTATATCTCTGCCCTCTGGTTGCTATGTCCAACGTTGTGGACTGCAGACACAAAAAACAAGAAAAAATATATAATAAAATAAAGCACAAAATATTAATTAATAATCTGTTAAATACACATTTTAAATATGGAAACTGAAAAGAAAGAAGAAAAAAAAATGTAATAAAGTAATATGAGAATGGAGCTCGTGACAATCTGACAGTGGAGACAAACAATAGCCCCAGTGGCGGGAAGACGTTAGTGCTGTTCATCCGAAATTACTTAGAGGTCCGTTCCATTTTTCTTATCAAAATTTGTGTTGTATTATAATAACTGTTATATTGCTAATTTCGACTTATGGTATGAAAAGCTGGTACTTATGATGTCCCACTATCTTTATGTTTTAAAAAAGCCTTACTATTTTAAAACCCTTCTTGGCTAACTTATCAAACTTGGTCAAATGAATTAAGCTATAAGTGAAATGACTGAAAGTAGGTCTATAAAATAACCTATACGAGTTTAAAAGTGTTGTGAGGAGTTATTTTAACATAGAGAAGGCAAAAAGCGGTTTAACGTTCGTTCAGGGCCACCATAAAACATTAGTCATTAAAAATGAATAGCCTAAAATGAACAAACAATGAATAGGCTACACAGACCTATTTAATAATGAATACATCTTATAGAAAATAAAGAAATGTCCATACAGCAAAGGCTTTCTGTAACTTTGTCTATGTGTTTTTATTCATTTCAGAATGGCATTACGCAAATTACTGTCGACCAAACCTGAAGGTCCCTACTCCACATATGTGTTGTGGCATTAAAGGACCAGCCCAGGGTGCTGAGCTGGGAGTTTAGCGAAGGCAAGGCCAAAGCGGCTTCATCAAATAACAACGCTGTCATGGTCGTCTCCGACGGCCAGTCTTGTAGCAAAGTGACTCTGTACGAGGAGTACAGCACGAGAGTGAAGGAGGGGGGTTCCTATGTAATGCGAGGCTACAATGTAAGGGGACAATCGCCCCCTTACTTTTTAAATATTACAAAGGACACTGTCTTCTTTCGAAGCAGTGCCCTTAGCGTATCAGACGAGCTGCTAAAACAGGCTGAGGCGCTGTTGTATCCTCCCTCGACTCTGACCCCCCTCAGCGCCTGCAGGGAGTCCTTGGGTCTTGTCACGGTGGAGGCAGAGGTTGTCGATGGACGTCATTTTCTGTCTGACAGGACCGCGATGTGGAAACAAATAGTCTATTGCTGTAAAATAAAAAGTTTAAGATGTCTTGACTTTTGGTATAAAATGTGAAAACTAACAAACAAATCCACTGTGCTCAGGTGGCTGCTGTGAAAGAGGTGGTGGTGGTGAGGGACACGGTCCCTCTGCTCACCATTACAATAAAGCAGGTAAGCTATTAAGTAACGGTCCATGGGTTACCTTGCATATTGCCAGCACAATAAAATACTAATATATTTACAGGAGGAAACAAAGGTGCCCGTGTGCTTGTGGAGGGAGGCGGCCCTGAGTGACATTGCCATTGGGACAAAAGTGCAAATATCGCATCTGCGAGGGTCGGATGCCGCATATGGGTTCCGACTGCAATCCACCCTATGCTCAAAGATTGAAGTATTCTTGGATTTTGCTGCTTTTTTCTTCTGTTGTTAACTTACCGTTAAATGTATCGATTTTTTCTTTTTTCGAAAGCAGTGGATGCGGATTTTAGAAGTGCCCTGTCAAAATATACAGAAACATAATGATGATGATGACAATTATGATAATTTATCAATTTAACAATACAATACAATACAAATAATTTACAAAGCAAGTGGCTGTACCAGAGATTATATCGTGGGCAAATACGTATGCAGTTATATTGAATTCTTTTAACAATATGGTACCTGTCCTTCGTCAGGTGCTAACATCAACGGCCGTACGGGTTGTCGGGGCCATGGGGGTCGTCGACGTGGAGGGATCTCCTGGAGTTTTACAGCTGCTGCTGTAGGACAATAGCACCCTCAAGATTCGGGAGGAGAAGTGGGGGCCGATAGAGGAACAAATGATAAGTCCACCCATCATGGTACAAATCACGGTGATGGGCGGATATATCGAGAAAATTTAAGCTGTGTAGATTAAACTTGTTCTTCTTTATTATTAATGTTGTTTATTAAAATGTTCATGTTACAAGCTATTGTTATTTAATTTAATTCATTCTGAGTTCATGTGTTTGTTTGTTTGTTATAGTTATGTGTTCCATTATCATAAAATGTTTGAACTGTGTCAAAGTAAGGCTATTATTTCATATCTGTAAATATTAAGATTCCTCGTTCAATTTGTAATAAATGTTTGTGTTAAAATTGTTTGCTTTGTTTTAAATGCCTGTTGAATACTTATTAGCCACGAATAAGGCTATTATAGATTGCTGTACATGTTAATTATTGATATGGCCTTTTATTTATACTTACAGACAGTGGCGGCTGGTGGAACATGTCCTAGGTAGGGCTCCGTTTTTAAATTTACAAACACAAATTTACAATAAACAAGAAAAATATATGTATAAAGAATAAAAAAGGGCAGCAAAAAAGTAGAACGGATGTAGGTATAAACATTTAACAGCTATATACAATATAAGTATAAATGTATATCCGAGAGAAAAAGTGTATATATATATATATATTAGTGCTGGGCAACTTAACGCGTTATTATCGCGTTAACGCATTCATTAATTGACGCCGACAATTATTTTATAGCGTGTTAATGCATTGTTTTATTTTGAAAGTCCGTGGAGGAAGTATAGATAAACAAAAGCAAGACAAGCTAACAGATGCTACATCGCTGCGGTCAACTCAGCAGACACTTACATTTTAGTGCACCTATATGCTGAAATTCACGGTAAACGCATTCAAACGGCACAGGTCGGGAGCGAGCGAAGGACAGTTAGCGGAAAGATTAACGTGAGACAACATCCGGTTTTCAGAATAAGATGCCAACAAAGTATGAATTATATTCACATTAAGTATAAAACATACTACCTGCATCTCGTGAGTTAAAGGGAAAATATGCATATGATATAAGAATGATATAAGAAATATGATCACTACTGTGTAAAGAGAATACTGCTGTTAAAAAGCACCTTATGTGTTTAAAGTGTTTGCAAACCAAATGGTATTGCCCTTTTGTTCATATAGCAGTACTTTTAAAATAAAAGTGTGCAATACACTACTTTTGAATTCATTATTGAACTTTGCCATAACAATGCGATTAATGGCAAAAAATCCATGCCATTAATCGCGATTAAATATTTGAATCGTTGCCCAGCACTAATATATATACAATATATATACATGTGAACATAAACCTATAGACAATGGCATGAATTGTAAGTGGTGGTAATAGTGCAGTATAACTTATTTATTGTTCATCAGAGTGATGGCCAGTGGAAAGATCATCCTCCTAAAATGTGAAGATGCAGGCAACACAAAGATGAATTCAAGAAGTGTTTGACTCACCGTGATAATTGTGTTGATGCTACGCGTTTATGACTTTTACAGGAAATTAACAAACATCTATAGAATTTTATTGCTGAGTAGGTTTTCACATAGAAGGAATGTGTCTCTGTGTTTTGGTGCATTAACATTAAACATAACGCAAAAAGTAGAAAGCAGAAATTTATTTGACATGGGGATATGCAAAAGTTTATAATATGAAGTATTAAGAATAAAGAAACTAATTTACTAATTTAACTAAGTTATGGTTAGGGTTAGATGGATACAAATAAATAAAGTATACCTCCATAACACCCCGCCACTCTCGGCTCATACCTCCCCAGCAACGAGGCACATCACCCGGCCACAATACCTCCAGAATGTCCCCCGGGTGAAATCCGGGACTTGGTTTTATGGTTCCGAGTGGCGGGCGCTCACCCGTTGGCGCCGGACGCGAGGTCTCCAGCTGCCCCCGCCGTGAGGCACCCCATCGTCAGGTCTGTCAGCCCTCGGAACAGGCCGCGGGGCAACAACTCGTGGGTGGTGGGGGTAGAGGCGAGGCAGATCACAGAAAAATAATAAAGACTAGACTATGGCAAAGATATGTTGATGAGAAACATATTTGTAATACGTCAAACACAAACGTAATCAAGGAGAAAATACGTTTATGGTCAAACGTAATTGAGAATGCATTTTAGTTTTGGGGGAACGTCATTTTTAGGAGACAGGACTGCACCATTAGACCACCATTACATTTTTCCTCTCGCGCACCCCCTAGAGGCAGCTCGCGCACCCCGAGGGGTGCAAGACACCACACTTTGGGAATCCCTGATCTAACTAAACTACGGAACAGCATATATCCCCATTGCTTTCCCCAACACCACGTGACTCAATTACCGGAAGTGACAAAAAATGGTGTAAGAAAATAGCACAGACTATACCTGGCTCCTATACTCGTGTTGCTATAAAACCCAAGTCATTCTCACTACCATTTGGGGGACATTGCAAAGACGTTTTTTGGACGGACATGGGGAGATGCGACGGACTTGGTTTGCTCCGTGCCTTTTTTCCCTTCAACTGTGTGATCCTTGGGACCATGCTCTAAAACATTATCACAAACGCATGCATGTTGCAAATGCATTTTGGTCTCATTTGCCAATGATGATTTAAAATGGGGACACCAGGGACTTAGATGCACCCTTATCTTTGGCTTTTTCTGTTGTTGCAGAAATATATCCAATATTTATTTGAGCTCTGAGGCATGTTCTTCTGCCTTGACTCTGAGAAAAACAAACGAATGTGAAAGAGAGTCAAATAACATGGTGTGAACGAAAAAGTGGGGAAAAAAGAGAATTGTTTTTTCAATGTCTTTCCATCATATCAGACTGTACACAATGGTTCTAGAGCTTTATACCAAAAGCCTAAATGGAAAATAGGTTACTGTAATGCCCCCTAGCAGGTTGGTTTGTGACAGTGGTGTGGTAATTAAAACCTTTAATGGGAAACCTCCATCAGTGGTGGAGCCAGGCAATTTTCATAGGGATGGCCAGGCTGTGGCCAGTACTCACATTGGCAAACAAATTGGTATCTTCAGTTTTTTTCAGAGGTTAAATTATGTTTTTATTTTAGTCTTGTGGATGTGCAGGCATTGAGAGAGAAACTGTCATTTCATTAACTTTTTATTAAGTATATTAGCAGCTTTCATTACTTGTGTAGGTTGCACCTGAATCTCTGCTGTATGTTTTACAATGAAGATATAAAACATTAATGTTTTGTTTAAATTATTACATTATTGAGCAAAATTCAGCCATACATTGATGAATTCAAATGTTTTAAAGGGGTTCACAATATTTATTTGGGATGATTTTCTTGCTTAAACAATTTTTGCTTCATATAATCACATTACAAATGTTGCCGATGACAATAACTATTCAAACTACAAAGCAAAGCACAACGCATAAAATGCAACAAACCAAAAAGAAATACATCACATGAAGTAGAAGTAATATCACTTCAAATGATAGTGCACACAGTAGACTACTCATGGCAACTTCAATATTTGCACAGACCAATCAGAGACCAACAACTACTCCTTAATTAAGGCCTGGTGACACCAGCCATTAAAATAGTTAAATGGCACAGTAAAAAAAACAAAAATTCAGTGAATTCACTTTTAGGGGATAAGAAAATTTGTGCTAAACATTCTTGTGAATTCAACTTTGGTGAACTTGAGATACAGAAATGTGTGCCTATGATCAATGCGAACCATCCTGACAATGCTGAATTTCGAAAGAACCTAGACCTGAAGAGTTCAAAATTGAGGATGCTATCATAGCTTATTAGCTGTGTAGCACTATCCACTTTTATTTACACTAACCCTCCTCCGTAGTTTTTAGACAGGAGTTGATGGTACAAATACATGTCTTAAATTAACACAATGTTGCTAATGTGACATCCCACCAATGACTGGTAATGAGCTTGAAATTATGTCAGATCCCAAGAACAACATATCATGAGTGAAGGAAACAGCTTGCTAGTGTTAGACCTTAGCTCACCAACTAGCCCTGTAAGTATTCACCAAGCCTCTATCACTGCCTATTCCCTGGGCAATAGGCCCTTATAGAGACTTGGTGACTACTCACAGGGACCACAGGGTTGTTTGTCTGTGTCAACTATAAGTGGTGGCTTTAGTCGGGAATACATACACTATGAATACAATGTAAATAAGAAAGGTCTAGATTCTAACACGGGGCCCATCTATAGGACAAGGCATCAAGACCCACATGATTTAGCATTCAATATAATGATATGCACTTATATCATAAAATATGACAAAAGCACCAACAACCTCAAGGGGATCAGAATTGGCTTTCCTCCAGAATCTCCTCCATGGTCTCCCCTAGCGTCATCTCTCCATCACTACTGGACAGGCTCTTCCTGTTGAGAAACTCAAGCCCTGTTGTGTCACAGCCCTTCAAACCCTGACCTTTAACCTCTCCTTGTGTAAGTCCTTCACCTCCTTCATGTTCAGCTACCTGAAGCAGGTGTGGATGTGTTGTGGAGGTACCGCCCTCGTCAAAGAAGTCACTCTGCCGAGAGCACTGTGGGCGGCGCCTTCGAGTGCACTTCCAGAGGTACTTGAGGGGTACGCACCGAAAACAGCTCCTCACCTGGAAGTGATTGGTAAACAGGAAAAGCTGCCAGCGCTTCTTTAGTTCAGCTTGGACCTGAATTTCAGTACAAAGAAAATTGTCACCAGTTAGACGACTACATGTTTATGGCAGATATGGCAATATTCATAATTATGCTTTCATTAGTGTATAATCACTTGTGTTTTTGTTTGTTTAGAAAGAGCCATTTGTATCTACAAAGGGAGCAGGTCCTTTTCCACAGAGTCCGCCATCTTGCACTACCATGTTTCTACAGCATCCCAGAACGGACAAATCGAACACAGGCTCTAGCGAGAGCCTTTCCCGTTTTTTACGTTGCCTAAAGGTAGGGATGGGTACCGAAACCCGCTCAATTCTTAAAGACCGGATTGTTGATAAGCTCTGACGTTACTGGTGATTTTATTGGTACTTTTTAATGTTTAGGGTTAATATATAGTCAGCAGAGACACTGAAGTAAACTAGTTGAAGTGACGATTACTAGAGATGACAACTACAACTACGCTCATTACTTGAAGTGATGAGCGTTGTAAGATGTAAGATTCACGAGTAAAAAGCCAATATGTTATCAATACACTTGTTCATCAAGCATTAACATGTTAACAAAAGGATAATGTAATTCCGCAGTCTTTCATCAACCACTGCTTTATTCACACAAGGTCAGCACCTAGAGCGGCCAAAGGCACATTTTTCACAAAGAAGCTAAAACAGAAGCTGTCTGTATGTAGTCTAACTGTTTAGCACAGTTTGTTCTTGTAAACGTCTCTGCTGGCTGAGACAAAGCAGCCGTCCTCCCTCTACTAGCGCTACTTACAGGCACATCAGAGGGAGGAGAACAGAGGACAAGAGGAAGGACTTGATACTGACTGATGATTTGGGTTCTTCTTGATAAACTTCACTCAGGAATGTTATTTATTCTATTGACATTTTAGACTTTTTACAGTGAGCTACTAATGACTTCGTATATTGACTTTTCTGTTGTAAATCTTACTGTTGATCTAGAAACAATATTTTGTAATATTTAAATTATTATTAAATTCTAATCCTGTTCTGAATTCATTTGTTTTTAAAAATACATATATGTTTTTAAAAGCAATTATTTAGTGACAAAAAAGAACCGAGTAGTGATAAGAATAGCTCCTTGTTGTAGTGAAATCCTTACCTATCCCTACCTGAATGCCATTGTAGTTCTCAGACATGCTTGTGAATGGAGGGGTGAGCAAAATGGTATTTAGTTGATCGCAGTATGGAACTCACCATTAGATGTCACTAAATCTTACACAGTTTCTTTAAGTGTATACAGTAGGTATACATCTGAACAACATGGTCACCGAATGAATGTAGTTTGATTTTCATTCTCCAACTCTAAACTAAAATGTCTAGCTGCTAGATGCTCACTTCTTTTGCCTGTCGTTTGGTACCTGGCAGGTAGCATCCATTGGGTTTGGAAGAACGTTTTTTGCTGAGAACAGCTGCTGGCTGCTTTGCTCATGAGAAAAATGTGTTACTCTTTAGCTGCTAAATACTCTAATATCACCAGCTAGTTTCTAACTCTGTCTGTTTGCCATCTGGTGCTGAGCGGGTCGCATAGATTTGGTTTGTGTAAAAAATTCTGCCAAAAACGACTGCCTGCTGCTGCTGGAAATTAGGTTTATTTGATCTAAGGGTGTGATCCAAAACCAAGACAGTTAGCTAAAAGAGGCTTAAAAGCTCTGAGGAGAACTGCATAGATAGATGATAAAAATGGCTGTGGATTTAATATGTGTTTTAGATTTTTGGGTGAACTGTCCCTTTTAATATAGACACTAGGGTTGCAAGGTGTATCGATACTAAAAAGGTACCGCGGTACCTGTACGTTAAAAACTATACAATTTTGCATATTTTTAGTATCGATACTTTATTAAAATAGCGCGCGATCAGAGCGCACTCGCTGCTCCGCTCCCTGTCATGCTGCCTGCAGGCATTGACTGCCCAGCGCTCACACAGCAACAGGCAGCGCGCACTCACAGCGAGTGATAGCAGGGGAGACATGGCAGGAGCTTTTGCCGACCGTCCTCGGCTTGTTGAAAAACAAGATGCCAGAAGTATCATCTGGAAGTACTTTGGCTATATTGCAGACAGTGAAGGAAAGCCCACTGACCTACAGAGACCCGTTTGCAAAACGTGTTTCAAAGCCACACAGACAGGGAGGCAACACGTCTAACATGGCAAAGCACATTTCAGACAGACACCCCAAACTTTTTAAAGAGTTCAAAGAACGACAGGTAAGCAAATGTGATTATAAACATGAACACCCCCAAGCTCACCCATAGACAGCTAACACGAGTAGCCTTAGCCTAGTTTGAGGACAAGCCTATATGATCATGAGGTCACAATGCACACAGAAGTGTACTAAATGAAACACAATTGATGCAAAATGGCGACATGCTGGTGGAGCCTGAGGGTGGATCTTGAGCTAATTATTTTTATTTTTAGTTAAGGAAAAATAATTATTCCATGAATTAAGATAAAATATGAAGTGAAAATATCAAACTCACTATGCAAGTAAATGAAGCATTGTTTATCCACCCACTCCCACAGACAGTCAGAAAGATGCCAGCAGAGTCAGCAGCAATCATGGCACCATGTAGTTTTCATTAATATCTTGCTGTAGGCTAATACTAATATTAATGCCATTTGTTAAGTGCTCAAAAAGCTGGGCAGGAACAAGCTGGTAAAAAAGGGAACCGTACAGATGTTTTATTTATTACTATTATAGATAAATATACCAGTATCGTATCGTATTTGTGGTATTGTATCGAATTCTGGTATCGTATCGTAAGTATCGGGTATCGTGATACTTATGGCAGGTATCGTATCGAAGTCATAATTTTGGTATCGTGACAACCCTAATAGACACTATAATATACTGTATATAACTTCAAAGTCTTAAACCAACAAATGACAACAAAACAAAAAATGACTTAACTGAGCTTCCAATTCATATGGAATTCAACATCTATGAAAAATCACAATAAATACAGATAAAATGTACCTCTCCATTAGCAAAACAGTACAGCACAGCAACCAAAAATCCCTGTAAAAGGATACACATCATGAATTATAGTTAATGTGGATTTAGAAACAAAAAACTTGCCATGTATGTAATCAACTTTACAGGTGTTACCTGAAACGAGCTGAGAGTGAGGTTGATAAAGTTCCTGGCGTAGCGACTGCTGCCCTCCACACATTCATCTATCAGCACCGTGAAGACCACTTCATGGATTCCCAGCAGAGGAATCAGTACCAATGTTGCTCTGGCCAAGCTGAAGGACAAAAAAATACAGCGCTGAATATTTACAGACTGTTAAGACAGGTAGGAAGTTCGCAAAATATATAGTGGTACATGATTCAAAGGACAAAATAGAGGGCAAAGTGAGTTATATAGTATTCACAAGATTCCTTTCCATGGTGACATTCATGGTTAAGAGGAAAAGCCTTAAAGGTGTAACATTTGAGTTTGTACTGTAAATGGGAAGAACTGACATTTAAATGTTTGACCAGGAACCTAATGTTTAAATATACCACTTGGCATTTAAGGTCAAACATGTTTCCTGAAATTTGGATTTGGAAACAGTTAGTGAGTCAAGGCAGGGACAAATACCTGTATCTGTAGTCTGTAAACGTCACCTGATCTGCTTTCAGCTTGGACAGCAGCAGCATCAGAATCTTGATGAATATGAAGAAAATGACCTGCAATACACATCTAGGTTAGATTTAAAGGAAATACATTTACTTGATTGCTGGCACCAAAGAAACAAGACTTACAGGAGCAAGATAATGAATCTGTAACTAACGTGAACATCAGGTTGAATAACTGTACTGTGATTCTCAGAAAGGCTTTCAAGGATTGGTTCAGGAATCACTTACAAGCACTGATAAAGTAATTGGGCCTCTTATTATCCACCAGAACCATTTGTTCACAATTGACCAGCATCTTAGGAATAAAAGGATTTTAAAAAGTCAATCAATGAGAAACATTTTAATTAACTGAGTTAATTTGTTTATTGTGAAGTATGTAATGAAAGACTTACTCTGTGTTTTCATATAAAATCTTGAGCACTGTCCATGGTGTTACAAACAAAATAGGTGTCCCTGAAAAGTAACAAAAGGATAAGATGCAACATGTTTAATACAATCACACACTTACTCACAAAACAATTCCTCTCTTCCAACTCATCAAATAACGTCACTTGGTCAGTGCCCTTTGGCGTCGGATTCCAGTTATGTAAAAGGTCATGATTTTATTCAACAAACTTTCTTATTTTAACCAACACCTAACCAAGTACTTCTGTTCTCTAAACCTACCCAAATTATTTATGCTTAAGTAAACCTACGTTTGAAATTTATTTTAAACTGTACATGTAACAAATGGAAACAAAAGGTTTCCTGTGATTTTGAAAAGACACCATGCATGTAACAAGCAGAAAATGACACACCGTTCCCAATAGGGGTGGGTATCTCTAGGCACCTCACGATTCAATTACGATTCAGAGGGCTACGATGTGATTATAAAACCATTATAGATTCTTCTTAATGCATCAACATTTTTTAGATACAGGATTTTCTTTCTCACTGTGACTATCTGCTATTTTAAAAACACAGCCAATTTGTAATAATTCAGATGAATTTATTTCCATTATCTTTTATTAATTCAATATTAGTAACAAATAGAAGAGATGTGTGAACTGGAGGGTTACATTTCCAAACAATGCAAAGAGAACCAACAGGAAAATAAATGAAATAGGGCCTGGAGCAGCATCCTCATAGTAAAAACACAGAATTCAGCATTTTCTGAGTCATGTGACAGAAGAAGCTGTCTTTATTTACAAATAAATAATATTGACTTCTCCCCTTTTTATAGGCAACGAGCATTCAGCTCTCATACAAAAATAACACTTTCTGGAACATGTGGTTACGGTGCCACTAGATTCTGTGGGAACGGATGTCTCGCATAACATGTTTCTACCATCCTTCCTCAGTGATTCCATAACTTTAGCTTCGGTTTGGTGGTAGAGTATTGCAGTGTCCGTAAAAATGTCACGATTGAATGTTGTATCTTGGTTCCAAAGTGTGCAACATAGCGTGAAAGCTCTGATTCTCAATGACTATGTAGGGGTGCAAATCCTTGGCAAAAAAAGTGTGAATCTACTTCGTGCTTCGCACTTTCCGAGTTGGACGGAAGAAGAAGCAAAATGCTTCCATACGTTAGCATTTAAGCCAGGGGATGCCAGGTAGATCGTATCCATATTTGGCTGCTCAAGTTCAGCCGCCCTCACCAAAACTCTGCTAGTATTTAGCCTAGAATGTGTGAGAATGTGTTGAGTTACGTTACCCCATCCTAGGAGCATGTATTTCTTCAGCAGACATCTCTTAGTCAGCACAGCTGTGAAGAGCAGCGTGTGGAGGAAAATGGCTTCCACCAAGAGCCAGAAGTAGTTACAGGCCACAAAGTATTCCATACACACTTTGGAAAATTTACATATCAACGCTGTCTGTTGAGAAATATAGGAAATTAGTGTTGCAAATAGTATGGCCGATTCAAACTGCTTTGGTTAATTCACAAGTGCTGTACTGTACACATTTAAAAGCGTTTACAGCTAAAACCGAATCAGAAAGGCCCAGCACAAGCAAGTATCTGCTAATATGTGAATAATAAGGCATTATATTTTATACCGCAGAGATTGAGTAGGAGTTCCATCCTGGATCATCCTTGGGTAGCTTGGAATACATGATGTATAATACAATTTCCTTAGAGATGACAGCCATGGCTCTCAGGATGAATGACACAAACAGATTGATGTGTATGTAGTTCCTGGTACAGTGGAGCTTCCTTGTAAGCAAAAACAGATGTAATTTGAGAAAGACAATGATCTATACATCCTGTGCAACTGTAAAATCATGAGAAGCATAAGATGGAACATTAAACAACATGGACCAGGAAGTATTTCCTGTTTTAACCAGTATGAAGCAATGTTTTTAGAAGTGGGTGCCTGTTTAATCTTCAACAATGACATCGACAACACCATAAAATGTTACAAAAAGCAAATGATTTATAGGAAGGTAAATCATTCAACATGTTTATTAGGTTTGAAGTAAAAAACACGATGCATTTTGGTGAGAAGCAATGGATGTAACTTTGTTTACAAAAAAGCTTCATAAGGCACCTTCAAATTGCCAATATGAAAAAAGTATTTTTGTTCTCATTCACTACAGTAGTAACTAACTATCATAAGAATTTGATTTGGTTCCCAAACATCTAAAGTACAATCTAGAAAACAGATACAAAGCATAAGGGTTAATTCCAGCTTAATAAAACATGGGTTTTACCTTAGTAGTTTTGGCCATGGGTCCTATTTCTAATAATAACATTGTACTCACCAAGTTCATTTCTAAAATCTGGGAATACTAAAATGATGTAGGGGCAAGGAACACAAGCAGTCAGACAATAAATAAGACAGGATTCAAACAAATCCCCATGATAGCAAAACTTATTTAGTGGAGGAAACAAAAGCAAAGATTATTCCCATACTTTACAGACCAACTTCCTGGTTCAAGTTTGACCCATGTACTTGCCAAAGATGTTCACACACACCGTTTTTCTGTGTAGTTAGGGATCCTCGTGATCATTTTGCCTGCGTTCAATTTTGGTTTTACCGAAATAGTGGTATGGTGGTTTGGATAATGTGGGAGCCAATATGGATGTTTTGTTAATTAATATCTGAGTAATAGCACTCCAGGCTAGTAGGGGGCAATTGCTAGTGACCCTCACAATTGCAATATAATGCCTCTGTGGACTGGGTTGGTATGTTTGGATGGTTGTTTGATCAGCATGTAAAACTTCACATTCACAGCGCTTCCAGCCCCCTGTCACCCCCATCAGAGGTAGTCGTGGCTTAGAGGTAGAGCAGGTCATCTTCTAATTTGAAGATTAGCGTTTTGATCCCCAGCTTCTCTGGTCCGCATGTCGAACTGTCCTTGGGCAAGATACTAAACCCCATTTTTGCTCCTGTGTCTGACTGTGCCATTGGTGTGTGAATGTGGGTGAATGTGATTGAGTTTACATCTTGATGGGCAGGTGGCACCTTGCACCAGTGCAAGTCCATTTACCATTACCGTTAACCGTCATATTTGTTGCCTTGTCACCACCATTTTCTCAGATCTTAGTAATTACTTTGGTGAGTATAACGTTATCATAACTGAGAGAAAGGCAAATCTGCCCCATCTTCATACAATTTTAATATTTTGATTGCCTGACCATCAGAAACCCCTCTACTTCTGCCACTGACCTCAATATGCCCATCAGGAGAGTGGCAATAAAGAGAGAGGACAAGGACAGGGAATAGCCGATGACAGAGATGAGCCTGAGGGCTGTCTGGCGAAGCATTTCATCCTCCTTTACACACACACATGCACACAAAAGGAAAGTGATAAGTTACTAATAAAGAGAGACATTTTCAGCTCCAAAACTTAAAGGTAGCAGAAACCATGTATTTCCACTATCTCACCTTGTCTTTGAAATAATGGTGGTCCTTACATTCTGAGTCATCCCTCCAGGTCTCGGAGGAATTCTCCCTCTGTCGCCATCTCCCATTTACTAAGCATTCACGATGTGCCCTCCTGGAGCCGTCTGTAGGCAATTGAAGGACACATAGATATGCATAGTAGCTTCTGACTGAGAATTTGTTGTTCTTGTTCTTGTTGTTTTTACATTATTATACAGCTAAATCCTAAATTGTAAGGGTATTGGCACTTCTCGTATGTGATTAATTACAACTTCATTCTGATGTTAAATCATTTTGGAAGGCTGGACTGATCATTGAGAAAGCAATTTGAAAGTAGGGATAGGGTTAAGGCTAATTTGAAGGTGCCTGCTCTACTGAACTAAATGCTAATGTCATTATGCCAACATTCTTCCAATTACAGTTAATTGCTGGTCATAAACCAAAGTAGTGGACAAATTAAAATGTTGACCTGATGATGACGCTAGATGTAACAATTGATCACCAAAGTGGTTCTAATTCATCCTGAGAGTAGCATGAATACCTGTCCCAAATTTCTGCAAAATACTACCTAATGGTAGTACAGTGAAAAGTCAGGGGTAGCCAAGGATAATGGATTCATTATCTGGGAATCCATAAATGTCAAATTTTCTTTCAAATGTTGTGGAAATCCATCCAATTGTTGCTGAGATGTTAAATTCTGGACCAAAGCATTATCAAACACCAAATCTTCAATTACATTTATTTTTAATTAGTGACTTCATACATGAGTTGTATTTAAGTGAAGTGGTAAAACATAACATTGTCCTCACTGATCCATGGTAAGTAAGAAGGACAGGGGACAGACACATTCCCAGGAGGTGAATGGGGCCAACACACAAACGTGTCAAATGTTCCTCTACAGTAGATTCCTGCAAAACAAGAATAATCAAGTTTTCACAAAGGTAATAACAATCATGATAATTAACCTTAGACTTGACAGGAGGCTCACCAGTTTCTGGGAGTGCCCTTGTCGCCAGAGTTCTGTTGCATTCCTCCCAGTATTCAGTCCGTTTAGCTATCAGACTTTCAAGCACTGAGCCTGTTACCTGCATGAAGATTTAAAAAGTGAGACGAACTTTCTTTTTTAATCCGAGCAGTAAAATTTAAGAGAATGCTGGAATTAAAGTGTACATATAATATTATCTTAAATTCACTTTAATATTAATTAAATGTTCCATTCCCCCTCGAAAGATGAATACCAATTTGGAATAGATCTCTCCACACGGTAGAAACAATCTGTATTTGTTGTATCATTGGAAGAAACTGTAAAAATGTATTCGATATATTATCAACTTATAGAGCTTTTAGCACCAACTGCCCCAGCTAGTCGCTAACTTGATCTGCCGTTTGGTGCTGAGCAGGTATACAGTTTAAAAAACAGCTGTCTGCTGTAGCTGGAAATACAATTGGAGTGTATTTTTTCAAATCAAAATAAGCTAAAAAAAAGCTCAGCAGAGCTGTATGATAATAAGACATAACTCACCCAAAACCTAATCTCAATTTTTTCACTGAGATAATTAATTGACTAATTAATTAATTGACTTATCTAATTGAAGATAAAACAAATACCTAGGAACATTGTGCAAAACTGTGAAACGGTGGTACTGCGGTATACTGCAGGTGAAATCTGATACTGTCTAACGCCTCTAATTTCAGCAGAGCAGGAGCAGGAAGCTGGATCCTTAAGCGAATCCATAGAGCATTCTGTGGTTTGAGTGCCTGACTGACTTTGATGAAGCTTGGCACTTGTAACCTTTAGTCATAGAGCCTAGGAAGCAGTATTTCTAAGAGTTGTTTTCTTTTATTCTATTTTGGAATCATGTAGTCTTGATGCATTTAACCTTTTGAACCCCAAAACCCGCCAGCAGGATCAAAAGCATGTTTTCTTTAAACAATCACCAAAACTACACCATTTATCATAGCCAGAAGCTGTAAAAACTTAATATTTGTCAGATTTTTATCTTTCCAACGGTCCATGAATACATATGAAAACGCAACCTAAGCTTAAAATTGAGCTTCTCAGCACAGCTGGGAAGCCATGATTGATTTGGCTAAGACCAAGTCACGTGACAAAAATTCCGTGAAACTTTGACTGAATACCAGGCTGCTGAACACAGTGCTTTGGGGTGGGTAATTAATGTTGGAAATATGATTATTCCTTAATTTGCTGTCATTAGTAAGATACATTTAAATTTTCTTTATTTAAAAAGCAAACTTCAGACCACAGCAGCAATCTCTTTCATTTATAATTAATTATCAGGACCATGGGCCTGTAGCTTTCCTTTCTTGGTCAAAAACTCCCAACCTTCACAAACCAGTGAGTGAGAAGCTAATCTCTGTAAAACCCTGTGTTCGTTTAGCTGCCTGGTGGCTCATCCACCACCTGACAGAGAAGGCTTCAATTTGCTTGGGTTTGTCTTGTCAACTCTGTACAGAGCGGTACCACCAATGAAGGGAAGACAAGAGCTGCTGTCTCCTATGTTCTCTGTTGTCTCGCATGAGCCTATCCCTGCTTCAAATACATACTGTAGAAAATTCAGCAATGGTACCTCCTGTAGCCTAAATATAATCTGCTACATGCTGTTTGTTTTTTCTTCTATTCCTAGACATTCATCTGTCATCAGGGTCTTTACTGTGTTTCATGAGAAATATGACGTATTAAATTGCCTCGCTAAATTGGATGGATATTTCTTTTGTGGAGCCAATTTCTGTTGAAAAAATATTCAATTAAAATTACATCTGACTTACTGTAGAGTCCAACGCTAAATTAAGACTTGAATGTAACTTAATTGAAAGGCCTAATTTGTGTGTGTGTGCATGCATGTGTACGTTAAGCATTTACCTGATGGTTGAAGATAACAAAGAAGAGCAAAAGCAGGAATGTCTGTCCTGCTGTTGTCTGGGTCCTCTTGTGACAGGTTGGCAGCAGGGTTGGCATAGTGCTGTCTGTTTACATTAGTAGCAGCAGGTTTCTGGGTTCTCAGCTGTTTCCCCACCTCATACCTCACCCCTGCATGCAAGGCCTCTAAATCCTTATTTGATCTTGCTAAGTCCTCTTAGCTTGTCCTTGCCTTGGGGATCTTGAGAATTTGTTGGAGAAATTTTGAGGATGGTTTGCAAGAACGTCTCCAGTTTGTGATGCTTGCCGTTGTTTGTGTCCCACAATTTCCCTAAAATTCCTTTAATTCCTCAAAATCTTCTTGAAGTATTTTCCAAGATTCCAAGCTACTTTATGGTTCTTTTAATAAACTGATCATTGACTTGTCAAAATCTCTTTTTGATAAATGTCATTTGGTAAGTTATCCTGGGCAAAGAAGTACTCGGCTGCAGTTCCAGTCCTCCTGTCCATGAAGAACTCTCAGGCTGTGAAGGAGGTGGATCTGTCTGTATAGACACAGCGCAACTGAGAGCGTCTGGGGATCCTCACTGAGAGATGGCTTGTCCCGCCCCGTCCTCCCTCAACCAATCGAGATAAGGCCTGGGGAAAGCCAGCTGCATAACTGGATTTAACTTTCTTGTCTGAGAAAAATGATAAATTTACCAATAGCAATTATAAGCCCATACACACACTTAAATACAAGCATACAGCAAATACCACACACCGCAGCAAATAACACTTGTACTGTAGACAGATGCTGACCCCTTCCTTCTGTTTATCTCAGTAACTGAGCATCACCCAGCATTTCTGACACTAATGGGGACCTAGTGTAAACTATCAGCACTGAAGCATAACACAGGAAAGCAAATGGGAGAGCAGAGAGCCAAAGCTGCACAAGGCTTCTGCCCTGCATGACGCCTGTCTAAATACATATTTCTTGCAAAACTAGCTCATTTAAAAGTTTGTTTGTAAGGAGTGGAAGTGTGGGAATTGTAACAGCAACATTAGTTATTTGTTTAATTTATTCACTTTTTTTTTATTACCATGCTAGCAAACATTTGCCTATTTACACATCCAGCAAACAGATAGCAACATATATGTACATGCAAATGTACATCAAATGTTTTCCAATATTCACTTGCCAGCTACTTGCAAATCTTGTCTTTTTATATATTTTTTTAGTGCTGGGCACACGTTATTATCGCGTTAACGCATTCATTCATTAATGCCGACAATTATTTTATCGCGCGTTAACGCAGTTTTTTGAAATATTATTAAGCGTTTTTTAAGTGTGGAGAATTTCAGTATTAGAAACGCATTATTAGTAGGATTAAATAACACCCCTAGTGGTGAGTAGAAGTGTCACAATAATAAATATGTTAGTCACAATATGTTTCCATATGGAATGTATTATGTTTATAATATCCTCACTTATAGAGGATATTATATGTTACAGTATATTAACTCATTGAATGTATTAGATCATAGAAGTATAGTCACTGTAGGTATTAAAACACTAAGTCTTGAGGGTCAGATAGGGATTCTGAGTGAGGTTTCACAGACATGCAGCAGCAAATGGAGGCGACCTCATCGATGGAGGATGGGGCCAGTGGGACGGTCAAAAGCCAAAGCTGACCACGATGGAGAGGTGGAGCCAAGATGTTTTGCTAAAGGATCGATAATTGGAGGGGACAGAATTCAAATGGAGCCAATCACTAATCGCCACGGAGGATCATTCAGACGCTTTACAACAGTATCGGACACTTTCCGACTCTCAGGGGATACAAAAGACAATGTTTTAGGGAGTTTACCTCAGATCTCTGCAGCTCTCATTTTCAGCTAACTGGCCACGCCGGACTGTGAGGAGATGCGTGTATGTGGTCTCTGCTCTCGAGAACATTACTATTGATAGTTAATTCAGTTTGTAAGTGAACTTTGTGTAGTACATTAAATATTGTTATTCATTTTGAACCGGTTCCAGCTCATTTTTCTGATGCACGTGCGCAATAAGAAGCTCGCAGCAGAGAGAAGTCCTGCGGCCTTGCAGCTCTTCATCCTTTGTTCTAAGACTCAACATAAGCAACATTTTTAACAGAAGAACCAGGCAGTCCCTCACTCCCTAACTGTCCGTGCTGGATTTGTCCCCGTTGTTTTAAAAAGCTAAATAATTTATTAGCATGACGTCATCCAGCTAGCCAAACCTGTCTGGTGTTCAGCTAGTACAGAAGCTTCGCATGTACTGCTTCCCTTTCCCGCTAGTCTGCTGTCTGATTGTGAGGTCAGGCTGATCTGGGATCAGCTCTTTGGTCTGCAGTTTCTCCGCCAAAGTTCTCCTCTCAAACGGGTCTTGGAGGAGTAGTGCTCGAGCTGGCGCTCGCGCTCGCCTGTAGAGACTTCTTCTTGATGAGAACGCACAAGCTCGAATTGAATCTATTTGAGGACGCTGATTGGCTAAATTGTATGTCACTCATTTATATCTTTAATCAGCAATTGGCTAAACTGCTTCATAGATCCTCCTCCTGTGGGCCATTTCTCCATGGCCCCAGCGCTGCTGAGACATGCAGACAGGCGGAGAGGACGAGCAGGAAAAGCATATATTTTGCGCAGATATCATATTTTACAAATATTACTGGGTACATTCCATATTTCAAAAACACAAATAATGACAATTTGTATAAATTATTATTATTGTTTTTAGTGGCTCAAGGTGGGGCCACGCCCCATGGCCCTCTATTGGCCAGCCGCCACTGGTAATGAATCATATAAAAGTGTAATTGTTTTGTGATTGTGATGTACGAAAGAGCCAGGGAAATATTTATTTTTTACCATTTACATAAGCATGAGAATAGCTGTGACAGGGCCACACATTCTAATTGTGTGCTTAACCAACTAACAGACAGTTGAGATCAGGTTTAGGGCAGAGGGAAAATACATATATCAAACATTTTCACTGTACTTTGAAAAGACTTAAATGGCACTAAACCAGTTTCAAGCAGACATGGCCTCAGGGTGTTGATACGGTGGGACTCTCATTTAAAGCTGGGCAAGAAGGGAAGATGCTGAAAAGACCATTTGTGAGGTGGTTTTGATGGTCGAAACCTCTTCCATGGTTCATGCTTTGTTAGGAAAGGAGATATTCATCACAGCTTCATTAGATGGAAAGACAAAATACACAAACATGTTTTACTGATATTTCAAAGGTTTTCAACATTCACTACCGAATTGTCCCAGTTTTCACCACTATTAAAATAATGATAATACTAATATACTTATTATACACAAAATGTCTTGTCAGTTGATTGTTTATTTATTAGTAATTAAATTGTTGTGTTGTTAGTAGTGCTGGGCAAGTTAACGCGTTATTATCACGTTTACGCATTAATTAATTAACGCCGACAGTTATTTTATCGCGTGTTAACACAGTTTTTTTAAAATTATTAAGCGGACATTTTTAACACAAGAACCGGCCGGCCGACCGTCCGGCAGCGAGCGGTGAACAGCTGTTTATGTGGCGTCTCTTCCGTCTCTTCCTCACCACACAAATAGCAATGAAATAAAGGAGTGAAAGTTGAAAGAGATCAGCCACATTAACATGCCTGCATTTATCTTCTTGTTGCACCCCACCTCAGTGCAGGCCCGTCCTTAGCTAACATAGGGGGTGATGTTCTTGTAGGTATTAGATAAACACAGTGCTGCAAATGTTTACAATGTTGTGCAAATGGCTTAGAAAGTGTTTAGCGGATCGGACAGGTGCTATGTGGAAGGTTAAACAGATTTCTGTTGCCGGCGTGTAAACTGTTTGGGTCTCTGCTCTGTTTGGGTGTTGTAGCTTTGACTATTTTTCAGCTGAAGAGTACAAACATTTCTATGTAAAGAGGCGATCTGGTGTGAAGCTGCAAAGGCATTTGCTGGCGATGGCTAAGTGTCAAGAAAATATGTGTGAGTACTGGGAAGTTAAGTTCATGAATTCACTAATATTACAATTTTATCATTACTTATCAGTAGACCAAACTTCTATCCAGTTGAAGCAGGATACCAAGAAATTCACGATTATTCGCATGCACTAATGTGTTATGCAAACTGTACATTTGTTTGTACATGTACAAATGCAGATAATAGCACTTAAAGAACATGTGCATGTATCCTCCATGTGTTTACATTCTTGGTGAGGCTGAGTGATGGGGGGCGGTTAGCTGCTCTCAGCCAGAAAAATAAACAAGCTGAATGCCGCAAGGGATGCTCAGGAACATCCTGTCCACCGGTCAGCCTGGGTCAACACCAGACACAGCTCCAGATACAGCATCGCTCCGTAGCCGAATAACAGCATCAGATCAATGTCAAGGTGGTTAGCGATCCTGAGGGTCTTTTTCTGTTTCCAAAAAACTAAAACAAAGAGGAGAAATACAAAGAAGTGGCTTTATCTTTACCTCAGGTTAACTGATGCTTTGCAGCTGCATACGCTCTTTTAAATATTGTTTGCTAGTTTCCCTTTGTCCCTATCCATTTAAAAACATTTACAAGTTTTCACACATATTTACTCTTATTAACTGGTAAAAAAAGAGTAAGTTTTTGTTTTTTTTGACACATTTGCTAAATGGACAAAACATTTCACCATAGGTTGAGGATACGTAAATACACACTTAAAAGGGGCACTCCAGCAATTTAGTATTGCACTTTTAAAAAGTTAGGGAACAGAGAGACAGATTAAAAGAGTGTGTCGGCAACATGGAAATAAAAAGGTAATGTTTAGGCAACAAAACAAAACATTTAGTTAGGTTTGGGCATTTTGCATGAAATAAGTACTTAAACATAGGTTTAGAGCAGGGGGCTTCAACGTTTTTCAATGGAGCAGGGACACCCGACTATATATATTATATAAAATTGTGTTTTATATTAAACTGGGCCAAGTACCATGTATAAACATACCTCTTTATTGTGCATTCAATTCTAAGCTATTCCAATAATGCACAGGTTCATATATTCATGTTGTTATTTTAAACATGTGTAAGGTACAGTGAGTAGGGAGGCCGTGCCACTGCCATTTATAAACATACCTTGTCAGCTGATACCAATGCCAATATCAACATTGTCTGTCAATTGCATGATAATCATGCATACAAGCTATTCAAATTAATGTTTTCATTTTAAACATAAATGTGGAAACCAAAATGAGTGATGGCCTATTAGTGCCACTGCCATACATAAAGATACCTGTTATCTTTCATACAATACTAAACTATTAAAATAATGGACACATTCATGTTTGGAAAAAAACAAAAAAATTAAAAATTGTCTAATCAACCAAACATTTCGCAGACCGCCTGCAGTACCTCCGCGGATGCCCTGTTGAAGACCTCTGGTTTAGATAACAAAAGTAATGTTAGGTTTAGGCAACAAAACCACTTTAACATTATGAAAGCGTCAATAATGTAACTTCACAATAACTCATAAACACTACAACAGGTGACTGTGGCTCAGTGGTAGAGCAGGGTCGTCCTTCAATCAAAGGATCAGCAGAACAATCCCCGGCTCCACTAGTCCTTGTCGATGTGTCCTTGGGCAAGACACTTAACCCCAAATTGCTCCTACTTTTCCTGCTGTATATAAATGGTTATGAATGAGTAGATAGTCCTAATGGGCAAATGGCACCTTGCATGGTAGCCCCTGTCATCAGTATGAATGGGTGTGAATGGGTGAATGTAGTGTGTAACACATGTAGTCTTAAAGCGCTTTGAGTGGTCGGAAAACTAGAAAAGTACAGTCCATTTACCATTTACATTGGAATACGAACACCGGTCTCAAACATCTGTCTTGTGGTTGAAAGTCCATGTGTTTGTCGTGTGTTTTTGACGGGTCCATTTCATCTGCCGCCCAACATAAGAAGTCTTTTTAGCTGTTTAATCAACACATTCTCACAATAAGAGTTATTTTTTGAGAGAATGTGTTTAGAGTAAACAGCTTGGTCAGTGGCATAAAGCCTTAAACTATGACGCTCTTCTAGCATCACTTTTGCATGTCTCAGTGACAGAGTTTCATTATAAGCTTGTTACATACATAGCGTCTTTTCAAAGTAAACTTCCGTTTTCACAGGAAGTTAGGTTAAGGCCACAAAACCATTTAGTCTGGTCTAGGAAAGCCTAGTAGACGTTAACTTGACTGACCAACAACTCAAAGGAAGTTTGATTTAGGCAACAAAACCTCTTAGTTAGGTTTAGGAATAGATGTTACTTGACTACGTACATGACTACTGCACATGAGTCCCAACGACTCACTTGACTAATGACTGACATGACAAAATGTCAACGTTTACTTTTAGTTTTGCACAGGAAACGAACAGCGGTCTCCTGGACGTTTTGTTTTATCTGACCCATCCACCTAAAATCCCGCCCACTCGCTGTGGAATCTCGCTCTTTAAACTACCTCAGTTACTCTGCCCATGTCACATTCACACACTAAATGTTCCTCTGTGAACACTGACCAAGCTGCTTTACTTGACGCCTTGGCAGTGAGATTGGGTTGTTATACCTTGTCATTAGCTCTGACCGTTGTATGATGTATGTTGTATCACGCATGTGGATGTGTTTAATTCCACCATTAGAAAGGATCCTAATTGACTTTCCGTTGGCATTGTTTTTGTGGTGCTGACACGCAATTTTAACAAATGAATGCCACCACCACACAATGCGCTGTTGATTTGGTCTTGGTCATTTGACCTATTTCTGAGTTTTTTGTAGTTCACACAGATTAAAACTTCTTCGCATTTTTTTTATTCCGTTTTTTTTTTTTAAACTGGTCACATGCTATGGTGTTTAATTAGCCTTTGAGATTTCATTTTAGCATCCCGGTCCAACACCACCAGGCTCAAGGCCATAAGGTTTGGAAGTATTGAGCTCCTCATAACATCACTATGAGCCTTTACCATTAACTGTAACCGCTTATCCTATTCATGCTCCCGGGGGGTCTGGATTCAATCTCAGCTGACAAAAGGCAAAGGCAGGTCGTCAGGCTATCACAGGGCTAACACATAGACAGACTACCATTCATCCTCACACTGACACCCATGGGCCATTTAGAGTTATGAATGATGTTTGTGATGCGTGATACAGAACTTATGAACTTATTAATATGGTGGCTGTCTTTATGACACAATGGCGGGGTCTAAAGGGAAAGTGGAAACAAATTGGGGAGAGGGTTGTGATGTGAGAAGTTTAAAAAAAAGTTAGGATTTTATTATCATATACGAAATTTGACTTCTGCATTTAACCCATCCTTAGCTTATTGGGAGCAGTGGGCTGCTGAGAAGCGCCCGGGGAGCAGTTAGGGGGGTTCAGTGTCTTGCTCAGGGACACTTCGGCACAGGACATGTAGCAGCCAAGCCTTGAACAGCCGACGTTGCGGTTTCCGGACAACACTCTCTACCCATTGAGCCACGGACGAATGTGCTTGTGTTCCTTGGTTTGTGACTCTCCTTATCTTACATCTTACTAGGGACAACATGTAACACGTAAAACATTTTATTCATTTTTATTTAAAAATAACAACTTTTCCACAGTGATGGGCTTCAGGCGGTTTCTTATTTTTTTTTTTACATTATTTAGCCTGCTTTAGAAAACACCCTTTCACAGGGCACAGATGAAGCTGGGGTACAGAGAATAGTTTGCAAACAAACACGCAATAAAGTCAGAAGTACACAAAATGTGACAGGGGATCCATTGCGTTTCGCTGCCCCTTATATTTCGAATCGCACGCCAAACCCGTGAACCATTTCCTGAATCAGTCACGTGGTACGGCCGGCTCTCGAGGCTTCGAACGTCACCACATACATCATCAACACAAGCCTCGATACACCCCTCATAAAAATCTTCCTGGATTACTCGACACAAGCTTCGAAGCCTCGACACGAAAGGTCACATCACTAGTTTGTCATTAAGGGGTGATCGTGGGAACGGTTTAATACAAATACGTATATAGTTACAGTCCTAGAAACAGATAATAGCTGTGGCGCCATCATGAGGTTATAAGGTGGTATTTCAGGCCCAGGTATAAAATGCACGGCCCGCCACTGCTGTATAGGTATAATCACGTTAAATGTGTTGATAAAATAATCAAAAGGCATTGCAATTAATTTTTTATGAGAAAATTTCCTTTGTTTTCTTACTTGTTGTTGGTTCCCAATTTGAGCAACTCAAAATGTATTTCATGAGTTCTTTAAGTGAGACTGTTACTTAACTACAGAGGAATTAGCATCAAATCCCATCACAAATGAAACAGTTCCTGAGGCAGTAAAACCCATTCTTGCTCATCTGCCATCGCAAGATGACTCCGTGCCAGCGGCAGCCTGTTGCAGCAGCTCCGTGTGTTTTAATTTTTTGTCTTTTTTACAATCTTTCCTCTGTTCTTTTTGTTTTTTTCCCTTAACGTTTGGTTTAAGTTACGGTTACCGTAACTTTTTCTCAACTTTTCTCCCTCTGTGTAACGGAGAGCCACACACAATAAGTGGGGCCATTGTTTACTCCCGTGAACAATCGTTCTTTGAAGAACCCACAAAGGTGCCTCAAAGAACCTTCAAAAATTGGTTATTTGAAGCACCATTTCTGGTTCTTTGAAGGACCTAAAGACAAAAAGGTTCTCTAAAGCAGCGGTCCCCAACATTTTTTGCACCACGGACCGGTTTCATGTAAGACAATATTTTCACGGACCGGCCTTCAAGGTGTTGCGGAAAAACACGACGAAATAAAATGATACGATCGGCATGAAAACAAATATAAAATGCATAAAAAATACAACTCACAATAATGCTGAATCAGTGGGAGCCCTGAGCTTGTTTCTCTGCAACGAGACGGTCCCATCTGGGGTAATGGGAGACAATGACACCCGAAGTCTGTTCCTGATGTCCAGTCTACTTCGTTTTGTTTTGATTGCTGTCACTGCAGAACATCCCGCTTCACAAAGAGGATGTGTGAAATGGAAGCAGGGTTTTCAGTGCTTTAGTGATCTCAGGATATTCAGCCTTGATTTTAATCCAAACACCAGCAGAGTTGTTGTCTCAGACATACTTTTAAGGCCACCGTCATTTACAATCTCCAGCAGCTGATCTTCCTCTGTCGCCACATATTCTGCAGAGCGGGCTTGGCGCGTCAGAATTACTCCTGATATTTAATTAGACTGCTGATATTATCTGTTAAATGAAGCTTTCTTTTTCTTGGAAGTTGTAGGCTCTTCTTCTGTCTCCTTAGTGGCCTTTCCCCCTTTGCAAAGAAGCTCTCCAAACGTAGTTTGTGGGCTTAATTTTTGAGGTAACGTATCACGTGAGCGAGACAAGCGTCTTGACATGTGTCAAGAGCCACAGGCGGATGAAATTGCGAGAGAATCCGGTCATTTTTCAAAATAAAACTTCTTTCAGACTCTGATAATCAATAAAACGGAAATAATATTATATTTATTCTTTCTGTGCGGCCCGGTACCAAATGATCCGCGGCCCGGTGGTTGGGGACCACTGCTCTAAAGAACCATTTTCAAAAAAGTTCTTTGTGGACCCAAATGGTTCCATAAAGAACCCTTTTCAAATGGTTCTTTAGCTAAAAATGGTTCCTCCAAGGAATAAATGGTTCTTTAAAGAACCAATTTTTGGAAAACGTGAAAAAATTGTACATTTAAACAGCATAACTATGGAATCAGGGTTCCCATTCTTTTTTAGAGATCATATTCCAGGATCTTTTCCGTGATGATCTATAAAATCATCTTTTACATGCACGAACATTATGGCAAATTGATTTTTGGATAAAACAAACACCTGTAGATGTACTGCACTTGACTTTATTGTCAGAAATCAACTCCATACAATGTAATCCATGTGGTACATGCAGTGTCCTATCTAAGAAATGTTCGGAGTATTTGCCACTCTCTGCACAGCTACAGGTACCCGTGTGTCCAGCTTCAGGATAAATGCCTCCAAAAATGAAAATGTTTTTTTCAGCTGACAAGGGTATGCAAGATCAAAGACATGATAGAGGGCCAACAGAACACCCACGGCCAATGAAATGTCTGCGTCTTCATTGTCCACCATTATTTTTTGTCCATCCACTGCTACAAAAACATCTGTGCCGTCACTCAGGGGCTTGCCATCGCTGCTGCTCAGGACAATTGTGGGTGTTGGGCTTAGTGGTTCCTGAAACAAAACATTTGAAACTTAAAGCTGTATTCTGTAAGTTTGTAATGTTTAAAGATCAAAGCTTTCTGATATGCTTAGTTACACATAAAATGCTAGTTTGTTGACAATATTAAATTACTTAATTCATTAGATATATTTTTGAAATTGCACTTAATCTTAATTTTCTGAAAATATATTCAATATATTAAAATCCAGAATCTGGCATTGCATTTTAATACATATTTCCCTTTTAAACAAATTCAAGTTGCCTCCCACAAACACAAATTACTAACCTTAGCTATTGCAAACAGCTGTGATGCATTTTCTTTGAAGACCGATGGTATGAGGAGTATGGCTGCATTCACAACTGGCCTGCAAATGACAAATCATTTTTCAATAAAAGTCACAATTCTGATTCTGCAAAGTTTTGAGACTATCATACCAATTTCCTCAGGAGTGTTGATTTTGATAAAAGCATCTATGTAAATGTCAAGTCAACTTTTTAGAGCACTTCTACAGTATATGGGATATTTTTAAAGGCTTGAAGTGAAAATGGCTCAATGAGGCAAGAAAAAGTATTTAATGTTTCTTAATAGTTTTTAAGCTATTTATTGGTTTCAAATTATTTGTAAACTGGCTACTTGTAAAACCATCTTGTTGTACATGTCGTTTCTCAACTCCAACTCCAGTCTCGCATCTTAAGTTGCTCATCAGACTGTAAACACACAGCGCACTGAAAAGGAAGTCTGGGCCTGGATATCTGCCGGCTACACTGGAACCCCAGAAATATAGCCCCTTTCCCCCAGGGGAGTATGCGTCGACAAACCAATAGCTAATGGGTTCCCAAATTGCCCTCTGTCTTAAGTTCTGGTTTAACACCTGTCCATTTCGGGGTCTGAGGTCCACCCACCACAGTCTCACAAAATCCTGCGGGAAACACTGCACCACGTGTTATATATTAGATAAAACACTCACCAAGATTGGAATAGAGAAGCAGGTGAATTCTTTTAAGACCTCTGCAGTAGAGTGTTGTTGAATAGAGTGTTGTTGTGTCTTCTGTACTCTCTGCAGGCATTGGCGAATGATGTCCAAGTTGGGCCTCATCTTTTGGCACTCCTGCTTCATTGTTGCAATATGGTGGCTCGTACTTCTTTCGTCCTCCCCAGCATCCATTGCATCTGTTTGCTAAGTAATAAACAATGACACAATTAGGACTGAGCTGGAGCATGAAGTATGAAGCATAAAATTCAGTTTGTCTCTATTACTCTTTTAGTCAATGAGAAAATACTTACATATCCAGATCCATAACTTTCCTTCAGAAAAGGGAAGTTGAGCAGGACAGACTTAAGGAGCTGCACATACTGAATATGAGACAGATACCTGTATGTTTTCAAAAGGAACAAAACACAAGGCGTTATACAAGATTGACATTCCAGATCAGCGCAATAAACAGAGATACCTAACTCAAATGATCAGAAAGAGCAGTTAAAGGTCTGCAAATGTGTAGTTTGTCATCATGATGCATAGTTTTCACTATGGCATACAGACCTAAAACTTGATTAACAAGGAAACTTGTTTTACAGGCAGATAACATGTCATTACTGTACATTACGGCTGTCAAAATTGGCCAAGAATTATGTTTGAATATTTGTTCTTGAAAAACACATAAGTTCAAACTATTCAAATATCTTTTGTTGTTCATTATGTCCATGACACTGTGTCCTAAATTGCCGCGAGTGGTACAGCACTGCGCTGTGCACCATTTTGAGCTGAACTTTTGTCGGACACCGTTTCTATTTCCATTACTGTCACATGCTTTGAAAATGCCAGATAGCAAGTACTACTTAGCATGTTTTTTTTTTTTGGTTACGTCTCCAGTCTGATCTGGAGCTCACAGTTGATAGCTACATGGTTTGCTTACATGATGTAACGCTGTCTGTCGCCATCTTCTATTATGGAACACAAACTTACATTGTGTCTTGGCTCAAATGGTCAAACAGAGCTGCATCCTTGTTGGTCAGTGCCGTGAAGACTGTTGGAGGAAACCGGACTTGGCAGTTGATCATTGGTTGGGCTGCTGGGGCTCTCTGACTCACAGGGGCTTTGCTTTCACTGCTAAAGGGGAGGAAAATCGGATTTTAATTTAAGCCAACATGTAAAATAACTACCAAAAACAAGACAAGTACATCTTTAGAATCTTAACTAAAATTACATGGCTCCACTGTATAACGTAACTCACACTTTCAGCTGCGCTAAAGCAGACAGGAACTTCACTTGGTCTTTCATTTTTGGAATGATTCGCTCACTTTCTTTCAGACATCTGGAGAAGTGTAGGCCCATCTACTTCATTATCTATGGCAGAGAGAAACATTATTGGACCAAAATCATGTTCGAAGTCGGTATGTGTTGCTATGGCTCATGTCTATGTTTCGGAATTAACATTCTTGCCTTGCTTAATGCTGAACATCCTTGAATGGCCGATCTATCAGGTCTTTACCATCACAACTATGTCACCATCACAACGACTACATATGTCCACATTATTCATTAGTGACTGTATGACTATATTGCTTAACCTATTATTGTATAGCACAAGACATTGAAAATGAACAGCTTATGCTCAAGTCTGGGTGAGCAGCATCCATCATTCATCACTCATAACAGAGTTTTTCCTGGCCCATGCACAGTAAAGGCAAAAGGTCTGTTCTATGCAATCTATGCATTATAATTTACTATAATTATATTAGTTATTTCTGGCCATTTTGATGTACCCAATTAATAAACCCAATTTAACTTTCTATCCACAAAAACAGACACACTGACAGTCCTCTGTATACTCTCAATGCAGAGATACAGTTGCCACTGACATTAGCAGCACATGTGTTCATTTGAACTTTGTATTGACAGATACTGTGTGATAAAAGTATACTATTATCAGAAAATGTCTACAGCTATCTTTGCACTTGTTTGTACTACAACAGGTTTATTTGCCTTCAACCTGACAAATCATAGACTATACAAGCACCAACATTTTAAGGTCAACTAACATCCATAATTTTTGCCTGCTGGAACATAAGTGTCTGCTGTATAAGTTATAAGTTGAGTCCGAAGCAGCTCTATCCGAAGGGCATTTTTTAACGTTAGCTCTCAACAATTGGAAATACTCCGTTGACTAGCAAGCACAAAATGGTGGCGTTTTCAATCGTGTGCAGTTAGCTAACATAACATTGCATTGAGTTAACTGCGCATGTAACAATGGCATCATTTTTTAACTGGTAAACAAGTTTTAATAAAGAATAGTTGATAGCTAAAGTAATTAGATAGTTCACATCTAGACATATAGTAACATTAACCCGTGTTAGATAATCAGCTATTAACATTTTAAATATATTTCACAGGCAGAAGCATAGCAGCTTAGCTAAATTAACTTTAAATATATTTTCACACGCTATCTAGGCCAGTGATTTTCAACCGCTGTGCCGTGAGAGATCGTCAGGTGTGCCGTGGGAAAATGTCCAATTTCACTTAATGAGTCCAATAAAATATTATTTAGTTGTTGCAAATACTTTGCCATTGTTGAGCACATCCAGCTTCAGGGACGGGGACGTGTGATCACAGACATGTGTGAGGCAGTAAAAGTCTCCACCGCTTTGTTCCCGACTGCGCATTTTGCTGATAAACTGGGTGCACTTGGCACGGAGTTCACTCGGCGATTTGCCGACTTTGCAGCTCAGAAATTTTAATTTGAACTGCTCAGCAATCCGTTTGCAGTTGACGTGGAAAGAGCACCTGTGTAGCTGATAGACCTCCAGTGTAATGACACTCAAGGCAAAGTATGAGTCTGAGGGCGCTGCACAGTTTCCAAGCTTCACCCCCGAAACGATGCCTTAACTCCGCCTACATGCTGCTCAAATGCTCTGCATGTTTGGAAGCACATACCTGCGTGAGCAGCTTTTCTCTGTGATGAAGATAAACAAAAACCCACACAGGAGTCGTCTCACTGATGCACCTTCACTCCATCTTGAGGGTTTCCACAGCACAGAACCTAACCCCAGATATTAATGAACTGGCAGCCAAGAAAAGATGCCAAACATCTGGCTCTGGCACATATGCATAAAATAATGTAGCGTACCTAAACATGTATTCTTTTTGCACTTTGTCCAATATCCCTTCTATCCTGTTTATTAAATGGTGACTCTATTTGTCCCTCAACGTAGTCCCAATTTCTTATTTTGTCCCTCCCTGGGATTGAGTTTGACACCCTTGCATATATGCTGTATTATGCTAAAAGGTGTTTTTGGTTGTGCCGCGGGATCTTTTTAATGTAAAAAATGTGCCGCGGCTCAGAAAAGGTTAAAAAAACACTGATCTAGGCTAACGATTTAACGTTAGCTAGCTAACTAGCGTTAGCTTCAGCCAACTAGCAGACAAAGGCAAGGCAAGTTTATTTGTATAGCACATTTCAACAACAAGGTAATTCAAAGTGATTCACATAAAACCATTAAAAGCATCAAAACATAAGGCAAAAGAAAAGGAGATTTAAAAACAATTAAGAAACAATAAAAACAGTCATTAAAACATTAAAAAACAGTGTAAGAAATAAAATACAGTAGTAAAATGCAGAAATGCAGGAAATTGATTAATATATTAATTGAATGTAGTTCAATTAAAGGCAGCAGCAAACAGAAAAGTCTTCAATCTTGATTTAAAGGAGCTGAGGGTCTCAGCAGACCTGCAGCTTTCTGGGACTTTGTTCCAGATGTGTGGAGCAGAACAACTGAATGCTACATCTCCAGGTTTAATTCTGACTCTGGGAACAGAAAGTAGACCGGTCCCAGACGACCTAAGGGGTCGGGATGGTTCATAAGGTAGCAGCAGATCAGAGATGTATTTTGGCCCTAAACCATTCAGTGCTTTATAAACCAACAGCCGGATTTTAAAGTCAATTCTTTGTTTGACAGGAAGCCAGTGCAAAGACCTCAGAACTGGAGTAATGTGATCCACCCTCCTGGTCTTAATGAGGACTCGAGCTGCAGCGTTCTGAATCAGCTGCAGCTTTCTGACAGACTTTTTACAGAGACCTGTAAACACACCGTTACAGTAGTCCACTCTGCTGAAGATAAATGCATGGACAAGTTTTTCCAAATCCTGTTGAGACATGAATCCTCTTATCCTTGATATATTCTTCAGGTGATAGTAGGCTGATTTTGTAATTGTCTTGATGAGGCTGTTCAGGTTGAGGTCTGAATCCATAACTACACCCAGATTTCTGGCTTGGTTTGTGGGTTTTAACATCAGTGATTGAAGCTGAGCAGTGATTTTCAATCGTTCGTCCTTGGTACCAAAAACAATTACCTTTGTTTTATCTTTGTTTAATTGAAGAAAATTCTGGCACATCCAGTTGTTGATTTGTACAATGCAGTTACCCAGCCCTTGTATGGGATTATAGTCCCCTGGTGACATAGTTATGTAGATTTGTGTGTCGTCAGCATAATTATGATAACACACTTTGTTGTTTTCCATAATCTGAGCTAGTGGAAGCATGTAGATGTTGAACAGAAGAGGCCCCAGTATTGAACCTTGGGGAACACCACGTCATTTTAGTCAGCTCTGATGTGTAATTAGCTACAGACACAAAGTATTCTCGGTCCGTCAAGTAAGATTCAAACCAGTTAAGTGCTGTGCCAGAAAGTCCCACCCAGATTTTTAGTTTTTCTAGGAGTATGGCATGGTCGACCATGTCGAATGCAGCACTGAGATCCAGTAATACTAAGACTGAACTTCTGCCATTGTCTGTGTTTAAGTGGATGTCGTTGAAAACCTTAACAAGAGCAGTTTCAGTGCTGTGGTGCTGTCGAAAACCTGACTGGAAGACATCAAAGCAGTTATTTACGGCCAAGAATTTGTTCAGCTGTTGGTAAACCGCTTTTTCAATTATTTTACTTAAAAATGGGAGGTTTGATATTGGCCTATCATTTTTCATTGTTGCGGAGTCTAAACTAGCCTTCTTTAGGAGCGGTTTAATAACTGCAGTTTTTAGGGCTTGTGGGAAGACACCTGAAAGAAGGGATGTGTTTACAATTTGTAAAAGATCAGTGGTCATGCAGTTTGAAATGTTTTTGAAAAAATGTGTTGGTAGAATATCCAAGCAGCAGGAGGATGACTTCAGATGTTGTATAATGTCTTCTAGGCTTCTACGGTCGATTGAATGAAATTGTGTCATGATATTAGAATGGATATTATTCAGAGATGGGGACAACACATATCCTGTGGTTGGTGTGGAGGCACTGACTGCTTGTCTAATTTTCTGAATTTTGTCAGTAAAAAAGGAGGCAAATTGATTGCATGCCAGGTGGATTGGAGCTCAGCAGTTACCGACACTGGAGGGTTTGTTAGCCTGTCGACGGTAGCAAATAAGGCACGTGTATTGTTATTGTTTTTGGTTATGATGTCAGAGAAGAAGGACTGCCTTGCATTTCTAAGTTCCAAATTATGATTGCGAAGTCTCTCTTTATAGATGTCACAGTGAACCTGGAGATTAGTTTTTCGCCACCTGCGCTCAGCTTTCCGACACACTCGTTTCTCTATTTTGACCAGCGTAGCATTTCTCCAAGGAGATCTTTGCTTACCCGAGACAACCTTCACTTTAGTGGGTGCAATGGCATCAATAATATTTTTAACTTTAAAATTGAAGCCATCTACAAGCTCATTGACTGAGATGCAAGAGAGGGCTGGTGTGGAGGAGAACTTCTGAATAAATAGTTCACTGGTGTTTTCAGAGATGTAACGCTTCGTCACAACCTCGGTTTGGACATTTGTGTGCAAGGAGATTGCACTCTCAAAGAAAACACAAATGATCAGAGAGTGCAACATCAGTCACAGCGACCTTGGAAATGTTTACACCTTTGGTGATGATTAGGTCCAGAGTGTGCCCCCTGTTGTGGGTGGGTCCTATCACATGCTGAGTCAGATCATAGTTATCAAGGACACCACATAGTTCTATAGACCCTCTGTCCTGGGGATTATCAACATGGATATCAAAATCAACAATAACAACACAGTCAAAATCAATACAGATTATAGACAGCAGTTCAGTAAAGTCATCAAAGAAGGTTGCACAGTATTTAGGCGGTCTGTAAATGTTTAGGAATAAAGCTTGAGTGGAATTCAGAGCCACATATTCAAAAGAACTAAAATGACCAAAGGACATCTGCTTTATGAAGAGAATCATTAAATAAAAGAGCAACTCTACCTCCTTTCTTATGCGCTCTTGTTTCACTCATGAAACTGAAGTTGTGAGGTGTTGATTCAATAACAGCTGCACTGTTATCTTGGTCTAACCAAGTTTTAGTTCAAAACAAAATGTCCAGTTTGTGCCTAACAATAAAATCATTGATTAAAAATGTTTTTCCTGACAGAGACCTGACATTTAATAAAGCTAAGTTTAATGTGGTTAAAGCTTTCTTTGCCCAATTTATTTGGACAGGCTGACGAGGAATGTATGTTAAGTTTGATAAGGTTGCAGGTTTACTATTGTTTCTTCGCAGCCTCACCTTTCTTTTTCTATAAACTATCAGGACAGGAATTGAGAAGGCTAGCTGCATACAGGGCCCCGACTTTTCCTGGAGAGAGTCATTGGTGTCATTAGCCTTGTAGCCTGGACCCAGAAGATATCAATTATAGCCTCCAAGATAGTGGATCACATCACTCCATCTCCGAGTCCTCTGCATCAGCCTGCCTTGCCTTGCCCTGCCTTTATCAGGTAGGGGAGACAGAGGATGGTTGTGGAGCCGAGGTGGAGGTGGGGGAAGGGCAGGTCCCTTTAACTTCGCCGATTGTGTCAAAACTGGCTGAGGACGAGGAGCCAGTTTCGGGGGTGGGGCTGGAGCTGTACGTCGAGGAGTGGGGCGAGGAGTGTGTTTGGTTCCAGCAATGACCAGCTCTTTCATGTGGTCAGTGAACTCCAGGTGGGGGGGAGGATGGGGAGAGTGTGAGAGAGGAAAGGGACCTGGATGGAGTTTGGGGGGTGGAAGTAGGTGCTGGGGAGGGAGGTAAAGACTCCTCGTCTCGGAAGGGTGGGGAAAGTGGGAGATCGGAGGCGGTCCCTGATGATGAGGTTGGAGACTCCTCCTTTTGGCTGTCGCTAGGCGGGGGCATCCTTCCCGTAAGGTGTCCATGGCGATGCTGTGTGGTTATCTCTTGTTTAGACTCCTCTTGTGTCTTGTCCTTGGCAGTAGGAACAGACAGATGACGCAGGGAGAAAAATAGGTTAGAGGTAAACAGTTTTACCCCTGACTTGTTCAAGCAAACTCCATGTGCCGTAAAAAGATGTCTGCGCTCCCAGAAAAAATAGAAATTGTTGATAAAATGTACTGAATGGTCAGTACATGCAGTTGACAGCCATTTGTTCAGTACAAAGGCAATTAACTAACGGTCAAGTTACCATTAGAAAATGAAATGCATGCGAAATTAACTCATAACGGTTTCAACCACCTAAGGATTGTTTCTTACATCAAAAAGTCTAACATTACCTCAAACTCCACAAATTTATATATGCTGCATCCACAAAAAGAGGGAAATATGGCACTTCCAACGCTACAGGCACCAATATTATATCAGATGTAGACTAGCTTATTCAGACAAAGAGCAATAATTCACCTGTAACAATCAATACCTTCCAACACTTACCTTACACCGACAACTGTTAGTTGGGGGCGACTGGAGCAGAAGGCCGCAGGTTTGAAAAGATGTTGGTCAGAGAGATAGACGACGTTCACTTGGAAGTTGGCGGGGCGGACAAATATTTCATCGTGATTGGTGGATTATGTTGTCATCCATGATTTTCCTCTTAGAATTTTCTGGAACACAGCTATTAATATGGGAAGAGGCTATTTAGGGCCCGAGCACCAAAGTAGTCCGAGCGAAAGACCTATTGTTCTGTTTATTATTATTAATAAGAATAATAATTATTATTCTTAGCCGTCCTTCAACAGGGAAAGAGGTGCTTGGGATAAACGTACAATTTGCCCTATATATATATATATATATATATATATATATATATATATACACATATATATATATACACATATCAGCTGGCAGCTAACTACCCCACACCCAGATGGGTGGGGCAAGGTCCTTTTTTTCCTAATTTATACCATCCCCCAACATCCAATAACTCAAACATGAATTAAGAACCCTTTAATATCCCAAAGAACCATGTGACAAACATGTAGAACCATCCAATTGATAAAATGGTTCTTTAGTAGGCGATAGTTCTTCGTGGAACCACACTGCCTTTTAAAGAACCATTTAATAACCATTATTTTTCTGTGTGTACAAGGAACAATAAAACTCTGGACCTTCTGTATGCTAATGCCAAGGATGCATACAATGCTAATCTCCAGCAGAACAACGTGAGGGAGCTGTGGACCGGGATGAAGCAGATAACTGGCTTCAAGGTTGGAGGGAAACAACTGTGAGGAATTTAAGTTTTAAAGCGCTCCTAGCGATGGATATTATGTGTTACAATATGTTTACTTGTAGAAGGTTTAAACTAAAGGGAGTTATTGAATTTGTTGTGCACTGTGAGAGAAACCAGAGAATTTATGACACTGCCATAAAGTCAGAGAGAGGGGGGGATGTTGCAGAAGAGTTTCTGAGTACAGCCTTCAAGAAGGGGGGAGGAATTGGTCAAGGAAGTGGCCGACTGAAGTCCGAAGGGTTCAGCCAACCACTGAGCTGATCGATGGGCTAAGGAATGTGTAATATGAGACATTTGAGAGACTTTGGAGAGACAAAGAAACTGTGAATCCCCGGAGATAATCAGACCTCATCTGGACCATGAGGCGGACACACCAGTCTGTCGTGTGGTGCGGATGGGGCCTCTATTTCATGAAATATTACTATTGATAGTGTAATTCAGTTTGTAACTGCATTTGCTTTTGTTAGTATATTAAATTCCTTTTGACTTAAACTTCAACCAGCTGATTTGGCCCTGCTTAATGATGGAAGAAAGAGAGCGGGGGGGCTGCTTCTTCCCCTCTGAACAAGGAGGGGGGCTTTTTCCTTTACCTTTTGTTTGAGAAATTTTGAACATAACACAACCAGGGGGCTCCCTGGAGAGGGCAAACAAGCTAAACTGTTTCTTCAATAGGTTTAGTTCACAGCCCTCATCTGTCTCCTCCACTCGCCTCACCTCACAAACATGATTTCTCCAGTGCATTCAACACCATCCAACCACTGCTGCTGAGTGAGAAGCTGCGGGTGGTGGGGAGGACACTGAAGAAATTATTATCCATATTGGATAACCCGGACCACCCTCTCAACCACTACTGCAGGGACAGACTCATCCAGCTCTGCTGTCACAGGACAGATACAGGAGAACATTCCTGCCCACTGCAATTAGACTCTGGCCAGATCATCCTTCACATGACTACACACCGCTACACTGTTGTTGTTTGCTGTTGGTTGATCTTTGCACTACTGTTTAGTTTATCTAGTTAGTTAATTTAACACTATTCTATTTCATTGTAGGGTTAGGGTTAACCCTAACCCATACTGTGCATTTCTATTGTTACTCTCTTTTCTTTATATTTAATATGCTCTGTTATTTTATTGTATATATTGTCCATTTTTTTGACTTAATATTTTTATTTTTACTCTGTTACTTCATATGCTCAAGTATATCTTTGCTGCTGTAACAACCAAATTTCCCCCTGGGGATGAATAAAGTATCTATTTCAGTACAAACAGCAAACAGAAAAATCCTTGACTTAAGTAGTCATGACACCACATCTCCTGGTGTGACTCATTAGCGACAAAGGATAAGTAAATATAGCCTACAGCATGCTGAGAATAGCCTACTGCAGGAGGACCAAGGGAGCTCTAAATATCCGCCACAGATTTGTTGGTACTTTTCATACATTGATGTAAACTGCTGTCACGTTTCAGTATCATATGGTAATAGTTGTTAGGTGGTTTTTAATCAATGCTGGTAACATATGGACAGCTTTTCTTAAACCAACTACCTGAAGGTGTCTTTCAATTGTAACCTGGCTCCTACAGTGGAACATTACATTGGCCATTTGAGGAGGGTAACAAGGCTGTGACACAGGATTCAACCCACTAATTCCCCTTTCAGCAGCTCTATGTCCTTGGGCTTGGATGAAGCAAAATAAGAGATGCTTCTAATTCTGCACATCGCCCCCCTACCCAACCCACTCTCTTTATCTATACAAGTGGATTTCTGTTTTTTAAAATCTTTTTGAAGAAGATGGAGAGAGATATTTGCTCTGGTAAGAAGGTGGGTGGGAGGTGGTTGTCAGCCTAGCTCCCAAAGCATGTATTAACCATTTAAGTTCTCCCAAACACACTCAGTATCAATGTCTGGACACGACAAAGGGTCCTAAATAACCTCACATGGTCACATTTATGGTAGAACTTTTTCTCGATAACTTTTTGGCATGGCTGATTTTATGAATGAAGTCATCAAAATTTTTTATTTAATGATCAAGTTATAAAAGGAATTTGAAATCCAAAGACCATTAATGACCATTTTTGCACTGGCAATTATTGTAATTTATATTTAGGAGAGGGGTCATGAAAAGTTGCTGACATGTTTATGTTGACAATACGTAGACATATTCAAGCAAGTGAGGTTAAGTTTGGATAGGAAAAAGGACATATTCCAATAAAGTTTTTGATATTAACTCATGATACTGAAGATCCTCAAGGCCGTCAAGCAGGGCCAGCCCTGACCTCCCTGGGGCCCTAAGCTACATTCTGCCAAGGGGCCCTCCTACCTGACCTGTGGGCCATGTAAACCATTTGTTGATGTCACACAGTCACACACCGTAGTGCTCCCACTACAATCCTCCTCGTTTAAAACAATTTGCTCCATGTGTCAGTCTAAGAATATGCAGACCTATAAAGAAAAGAACGAGGTATAAATAAACATTTATTGAATAGAATATGTTCTACTATGTCTTAAGATGAGTGAATATTAGCATAAACATTAAATAAAATATAAAACTGAGCATTTTACTTTTATACATGTATACCAGTTATACTATGGCTTGGCTGAATAGGTTACTTGATGATTATTTTATACTGATAGACGCATGCATCTATATCGCCCTGCTCATCAACAATTTAAATGACAATCCATTGCTTTTCATCTTGCATTACTCCAGAGTTGTAACTATACCTGGACTGAGAGACTGCTGATTGTCTTGTATTAAATGATATGCGCCTATGAGGACTGTCATCACACATATATTTTCTGGACTGGGCCCTATAGAGGCTGCTGGAGTTTCATTTTGTGCACGTGCATATGAATGCATGTTCACAAGCTCTCTTTTCCAAACAGCAGTTAATAAACACTATCAAATGTAAAAAATAGTATTTCACTCTCACTTTTGTCAGACACAAAGTCACAGAACACGAACCTTGGAAGTGAGTGGTGAACAAGTAAGACAGACTGCAAGCACAGCAACCAACTTAATGTTGTCAACTTTGAGCTTCTTTGTAACTTAAACTTTTAGCCTGAGATTGTTTTGCTCTGGCTGGCAGATAACGATCAAATGATAAATATTTGGAACGTTTATGTGCTCCTCGTGGCAGCTCTGTTTACACACACTCTACAGAGCTGGATTTATTTTGGCCACTGTTTCATCATAGAAAGTTGCTCTGTTTTGTTTGTTCTGTGTGTCTAACAACAGTCATACCAGAGAATGTAACGCAACACTGCTGCAGAGGAAGACACTCACTCAGACACCAAGCAAACAAAACATTAAGACATATTTGATTGTGCCTGTGCAAGGTCACTGTGGTCGGATGTGAGCTATAATAATAATAAGTCTGGGCTGGATTTACCCGGGGCAAAAATATCCTCTAGGCCCCAATTGATTACCCAGTCTCTCTTCTCTGCACTTTATATGTAGTTAAACATATTGTGGAGATCCATCAACTGGCTGACAACCGGAATGTTTTTTTACTGCAGGTTTGATTCACCCACTTTCACAGTGACAAGTCATTGTGTCTTGCAATGAACTACGTGAATCCCTATGAAACCAAAACTTCTAAAATATGTTAAACAAGAAATATGTTCTTAATTAGTAAAATTAAGAGTTGCTGGTAGGTGGATTGTTTTCATTTAGCACAGAGCCAGGATAGCTGATTTCCCCCATTTCTAGTTTATGCCAAACTAAGCTTCTCACTTGCTGGCTGTAGTTTCATAAACAGACAGAAGACTGTATCATGCTTCTAAACTACTCTTCTTAACTTCAATTTCAAAACAAGACTTCAACTCATAGCACCTCTATGAGGCGGTAGATATGCAAGTGTTGTGTTAAGGCCCTTATCATTTCAGTTTATGATAAATAATGCAGCCTGTGTGAAAAAGGACCAGTACACATGTGTTCACATTGTTCATTGTCACAAGTATATTTTCATTAGCGTCAACAATGCATTTCCCTGGCTTGAAATTATATACATGGCTGTTGCTTTCTACAAATATAATGATCAGAAAAATGTTCTTGTCTGGCTCTGAAGTGAAACAGTAGCCAGCTCAGCTGCCTCCATGTTAAAGATAACCATTCCAGGCTCCTCCATCTCCACAGCAAATTAACTGCAGAGATGGGGGAGCTAGTCAACTGCAGTTGGTTTACGACAGAAGAGTGATGTTAATGGTCGCTTAAAACTATGGTTTCTTTTAGAAAATCCTCTTCTGGGCTAATCTCGCCGTGAAACGTCTTTTGGGAGTCTAAAAGGTTCAAATGCAGCTTATGACTAAAAGAACTGATACCACTCACTGCTTTTAAATCTAAAATAAAAGAAATAGAGGCAGGTTCCCAAAAATGTCAATGTTTTTTAAATTAACTCGGTTAAGTCACTGTCTCTTAACTTTTAATTTCTTTTAACTTGTCTTGTTCTGTGTTTTCTGTCTGTAACTATGTGTTTCTTGTGTTGCTGCCTGTCTTGGCCAGGTCTCCCTTGAAAAAGAGAGTTTTAATCTCAATGGGACTCACCTGGTTAAATAAAGGACCCATAGGACCCGAGAGCCCCCCACGGGGGGCTGTTTTAGAGTGTGCAGCATTCAGCGTGTAGTAGAAAGCATTTTTCATAAAGAAATATGATTATTGCTCCAGACATATTAAATATCGAATTAACGGGAAAAGTCCGAGCAACATCATCATACCAGCCATTGTAAACACTGCAAACACAATTATACATGAACTAATATCATATCTGGAAGATATCTGGAAGATTTGCCACAATTTTGGCCAAAAATCGACGATCTATGCTCACTCATCACGGAGCATGATCGCACATGGCGGATGAACACATGCAGGAGGGGCACGATTCGACCCGGAAACGCACAGCGGCGTCCAAATTACTCTCTTTCAAACCGTTCAAAAGTTATGGGTATACATGCCAACATCAGCCACAGGTCACGAGAAAAAAAATTGGGTAAAAAAACTTACGTTTTGACGGTTTGGCGATGAAAAACGGATTTATTCCAGCGGATTTCGGCGCAGCTCTTTGCTCCATGTTGTGCTGCATGCCTGTGAGTGAGATCAATGCGCTGGCGGAATGAATGACAAAATGGCAGACGATTCTGTGGGGTGGAGCAATCCATGTAGAGAGGGGGGTTCGCCCAGCATTTTGCGATTTTTAGTCAGTAAACAGACCCGGATACGATCAAACACCCCTGCATGGCTCCCGTTGGACTATCCCGCATCTAAAAATGTCTCACACGAGTGAATCGGCCTTACCAGGGTCACATGACACATATTATGAGCCATTTATTGTTATGAATGACAGATATGACACATCATAACTGCTCAAAATTATTCAAAATGGTGTCAAACTGATTTATTAGGATTATTGAACACTCTTAGTGATAAGAAAAGTGAATATATAGTTAATATGTAGTTATATAGTATATAAAATGAGTATACAGCAATGCAACAGCTGGTTCCGAAAATCATAATTTTGATTTTTATGACCATTTATGCTGGCCTTTCTTCACTCAATCGAAGTAAAATATGTTGTGGGGACATGTAACACGTGTTGTTCTATGACTGTGGTGTGATTTTAGGCTTGCAGCTGCATTATTTAAATAAAAAAATGTTCAATACAAGTGCTTTTTTTCAGGTGAACCTAGACATTTTTCAATTTGAGCTGTGCCATAAGTATATCAGTTATTAACCAGTAACATATACACAATATTTACACAATTAAACACATCTCACAAGTGTTACCAGTATTCTAGCATCAAAATTATTAAAATAGACCTTGTAGTTAGAGCTCAGGACTCTTTTGCGTATGGCTATGCAATTTTCGAGAAGAGGCCTAAAAATAGGGCTAGGGCCCTATTAAATAAAAAATAAAAATAAATGACAGTTAACCCTCCTGTTATGTTGCGGGTCAAATTGACCCTTTTCGAAGTTTGAAAATCTAGAAAAAATATTTGAAAGTAGTTTTTCTGTATGAAACTTCTTCTGCTTGCCTTAATTAGTGTAATCAACATTTAAAAAAAAAAAAAGGTTCATATCTTGTATTTGCAACCCCCCACCCCCCACCCCCTGCAGGTTTATATTACAGAGATGATGTTCGGGTCAATTTGACCCGGCAGTGAAAGTGGAGGCTATAAGGGGTCAGAAGTGTCAAGTTTAGACAATTTCTTTCTTTGAAAATGTGAGACAAAGTAATTCTTACTCCCTCCCACCACTTTACACCCCATTTCACACACACACACACACACACACACCTTATTTCATCCCAATCTCACACGCACACACACACTCTTTCTTTGAGCGGGTACTTTGAATAAAAGTATCAGAGTAACTGCTACTGAAGGCACGGAAAGCGCTTTCTCAAGGTCCTAGAGCCTCGCCAATGGTCTCATTCAAACTGCAATGGCCGCTTTAGTGGGTATTGACACCACTACCAAGACTCTAGGACAGTGGTTCTTAAAACCTGGGTTCGATCGAACCCCAGGGGTTCGATGAGTCACTCTCAGGGGTTCGGCAGACACACACTGCGGTCAAGTGAGCCGCTGCTTTAAAAATGAATGACCGTCTATTCCTTAAGGTGCGTTCACACCGAGCGCCCCGTTCGGTGTGAACGCAGCATAACTGTACGGTGGCTTGGATAGCCCTACGGTGGCTTGGGTAGCCCAAAAAGCACGGAGAAAGCTAAAACTTATGCTGCGTTCACACCGAACGGGGTGCTCGGTGTGAAAGCACCTTAAGGAATAGACGGTCATTCATTTTTAAAGCGGCGGCTCACTTGATCGCAGTGTGTGTCTGCCGAACCCCTCGGCAGACACACACTGCGAGGTAGTTTACATGTAAAGTCAATGCACAGACGCGAATGGTTGCGAATGACGCGAATTTCCACCGGGCTGCGCGAATGACGCTGGAAGCGACCGTCATTCAGACGCAGTTGTGCGACTACGGAAAATATTATGAATATTATTCACGCTTAGTGTTGCGACAGCAGATGTCAACGATGAATGCCTCGACGAAATCATTGAACTTCAGCAGAGCCAGCTTCAACAGCAACTCTTCGGAACAACAACGCTCTCAATGTTTTGGTGTCACCAAATCGTACCATACCCTCGTATTGCCAAGAAAGCCCTTGAGATACTCACACCGTTTGTTACAATGTATCTTTGTGAGCAATCCTTTTCGAGGATGGTGGACATGAAAACTAAGAAAAGGAACAAACTTTGCTGCGAAAATGATATGAGAGTGGCACTTGCCAAGGTGAAGCCGCGCATTTCTGAACTTGTATCTGAAAGGCAACAGCAAAAGTCACATTGATTTGCAGTAAATATTCACTGAGTTATGTTTGTGTGAAATTCATGTTTTGTTTGTCGACAAACCGATCCTCACAGCATCGTACGAAGTTGCGTACCTGATCGCAAATCATTCATTAAGTTATGTTTTTGTGTGAAATTAATGTTTTGTTTGTTTTGTTCTTTGCACACAGTGATTTTGTGTGCAACTGATGCATGGTTCATTTTGTGCACTAACAAAATATATACCTATGATTTTGAAGAAATCATATTTTATTTTTCCAATTACGAAGGGTTCGGTGAATGCACTGATGAAGCTCGCAGGGTTCAGTACCTCCAATAAGGTTAAGAACCACTGCTCTAGGACCTTCACAGAGAACGTTATTTCACAATCATCCCCAGCTCGCGGATGCTACCCGAGGCACGCAAAGCACTTTCTCGAGGTCCTAGATCCTCGCCAATGGTCCCATTCCAAACGCAGTGGCTGCTCTAGTGGATATTGACATCACTCCCAAGGCTCTAGGACCTTCACAGGAGAAGTTACGCCACTTTGAGCGGGTACTTTGAATAAAAGTACACTGTAAAACCTGATGAGTAAAGTCAACTCAAATAGTTTGAGGAAACCGATTGCCTTGAACCATTTAAGTTAAATAACTCAAATCCTTTTAGTGGAAAAAATTGCTTAAATGGAGTACTCCTAACTCAAGTATTTATTGTTAGGTACACTTATGGCAGGGGTCTTCAACGTTTTTCAGGCCAAGGACCCCCAAACTGACAAAGAGATGGAGCAGGGACCCCCAACTATATATATTGTATAAAATTGTGTTTTATATTAAATGGGCCTAGTGCCATGTATAAACATACCTCTTTATTGTGCATTCAATACTAAGCTATTCCAATAATACACAGGTTCATATATTCATGTTTTTATTTTAAACATGTGCAAAGTACAGTGAGTACTGCCACTGCCATTTATAAACATACCTTGTCAGCTGATACCAATGCCAATATCAACATTGTCTGTCAATTGCATGATAATCATGCATACAAGCTATTCAAATTAATGTTTTCATTTTAAACATAAATGTGGAAACGAAAAATGAGTGATGGTGTATTAGTGCCACTTCCATGCACAAAAATACCGGTTATCTTTCATACAATACTGAACTATTAAAATAATGGACACATTCATGTTTAGAGAAAAAATTTTTTTTTTAAATTTGTCTAATCAACCAAAAATTTCGCGGACCCCCTGCAGTACCTCCGCGGACCCCCTGTTGAATACCTCTGACCTATGGACTATTTTTAATAGACTCTTTGATAGAACACTGATATTCCCTTCTTCGGCTGAGACATGGAGAGATTGAAAGGGAATCCCTGCAGCCGTGTCCTCTTCAGCCACCACGGCCAACAGCGCCACTGCACCCTCCTGGAATGCTTCGAACTCCTCCTCCTGAAAGAGGGAGTACACATGAGGTCCAGAATATGTGTGTACCAAACACGTCAACTATGATAGGCTAATAAATAAGATATAAACCTTTGATGGTACTCCTGGGAAACATACAAAATGAGTGTGCTTACAAATATTCACAGGTGTAGAATAAAACAGTTTACAATGGTATGGTAGAGGGAAGACACTTGATTGCAGAGGTGGGACAAAGTCATCAAGTCTAAGTCTCAAGTCTTTGTATTCAAGTCCCAAGTCAAGACAGGCAAGACTCAAGTCGAGTCCAAATTCTAAACTTGAGTATCAAGTCCTTACAAGTCAAACAACACTCTTCACCAAAATCTAATGTATTATTTGTGGTACACTTAAAATAATTAAATATTCATCTTTCGGTTTGGAAGAAGTCTTTCCTAATTTTATAAATTAGTTTGTTTAAATCAGTGGCTCATCAGTGCAAACAAGAGATGATGAGCAATGAAGGCTGAGGGAGATTGAGAAGTTAACGTTACCTTGCAACTCTTGAAGATCACTGATGAGTCTTCTTTTAGGTACAGTGGCAGCCCAGCCAGGGCTGCTGTTCTAGTTGCACTGATGTCATTCTTGTCCTTTTACACAGAGAGAGATTTTTAACTGAAATATTGAATATATGATTTGACCATTTTATTTCATTGATTTTATTTGATGCAACATTTAATTTGATAGCTGTTTCATCAGTTCAGTCATTATTATTGTAGTTACTTCCACCCTTCAGTAAACATATTAATAGCACCCTTACCTGCTTGTCATATGCCATCAGCAGATCTGCCATCTTTTTACCAAAAGCTCCAGTCTTCCTCTCTTTGTAGAGTTTGAGCAGCTGTGGAGTGTTTTTATCCAGGTCAGCGAAGAAGGAATATTGAAGGCTTTGATTGGTGATCCTATGGAATTCGCCATAGAGCTGTACCAAACACAAAAGCATAAAGAGACATCCCATAATGAGCCTAAATCATGACAAGTCCATATTTTGAATTTATAAAATGGTCTGATTCATGTGATTCGTTTTAAAATTTTGGACAACAGTTACATTTTCTAAGCATATCTGTAAAGGGCAAGCAAGTTGCACGTTTCCCAGAGTAAAATTTGAAGTAATTTATTTTTCACATAAATCATGAGCTGTGTTTGCCTGATGAAATGATCCTGAGGACAATGTCACAATACATTTTTAAATCAAAACAAGCAATAATCAATGTTGGTTGTGTGTGTGTGGGGGGGGGGGGGGGGGGGGGGGGGGTGTAAGACATGTCACCTTTGTTTTTTGTGTAGTGTCCCAGTATGTTTTTACTCACTTGAGCTTCAGAGAAGAGGGCAGGCCATCTGTCTTTCAATTCTGCGATGGGAGGTGCTAACGTCACAATCTCTTCATGTCTGAGTGGAAAGGTGCGCTGCATGTGCTGATGGACGAGAACCATGTCTCTGTCATGCTACATCCATACTACTCCGTTTCTATTTGGAAGCAGATTTGTCAAATAGAAACGATCTCCGTCCACACGGCCGTTTCAGCATCATTCTCGAATTGATCTGCATCCACACGGCAACCTTCGAAGGCGGACAGCAGTGACCATTAACGTACACTGGGCATGCGCGTGACGGTGTAAACAGGAAGTGGATTGGTTGCTTAGTTAAAAAAATTACGACAGAGTAATAAAGTACTCTTTAATAATGAAAGGTTGTATTTGATACTTAACATCTTCCTCTATAAACTCAAACAGACACAGTTCGTGGAAAGTTTTAGAAGTTTTATTTTTCAGACTTAGTTACAGCGCTGCGGGTCTCTCTCTCTCTCTCTCACATCAAATTTACTTTAAAATCAACACTTGCATGTAAACGTTTACTAGATTATGGTCCATAAATGTGGACACACGTCTCTCACTCGTCTCTCACTCTATTCTGCTCTTGCTTCGTGCAGGAAAGCTTAGCAGATCGCTAACAGTAGATCCGTGAAATAAAGACCATGGAATCCGTAGAAGAGTTTCAAGACTTTAGTGTGAATCTTTCTTATTTGTAAAACTGTGGAAACCCAATATGAAATATGGCTTTACAAACTGTCCCTATACACATACATGAATACAAAACAACAATCCATGATATAGCCAGCATGTAACATGTCCAGACTAGCTAGCTTCTAAGCTAATTTTAACATTACCGCCAATGGAGAAATGCTAACCGCGATTAGCATTTAATACAACACAAATGTTATACTAACAGAGCGAATAGAATATTTCTACGTACATCTTTTCATGCTTCATAAATACATACTTACAGACTAAGGTCTCTCAAGGCTACCAAACGGAAGAAGTAAAACTTTAGTGCAGCATGTCTTCTCATTAGAATCTAAAAACAACGAGCTGCTCCATAGGGCTGATGACGCCGCTGGTCACGGCGCCTGCTAATCGCTCCAATAACAGCTGCTTCCTCCACAGAAATGCAGACTTTTACTGCACAACAGCTGCTAGCTGCTGCTAGCTGTTGTGCTAGCAGCAACGCTTGCAATTAGTTATCCATGTTGAAATGAATCGCTGGTAGCCCAGTTTGTTTTCTTCCGGGTACGGGTCACGTGATAGTGAGTGTGACGAATCAGGGACGGAGACGTCATGGTTTCTAAGAACCAATCCAGTAGCGAACACGGGTGTGGGCGTCATTTTTTCTAAACACATCCGTATCCGACCGGCCACACGCAAACGCAACTCCAGAGTTCTCAAACACCTCCAACCTCGGGGGAGTTTTCAGACTCCTCCGTTTAGGGTGCTCCAAAACTCCGGCGTAGTGTGGCCGCTCAGTGTAAACGTAGCAAAAACGGAGTAATGTGGACATGGCCTCAGTTGGCGTCTTCTTGAACTCCTCCAGCATCTCCATCCTTCTGGTCTCCAGGGTGTCCTTGTTCTCACCACGGGGATAGTTAGGGAGGAACTGGACTTCCCCTCTTCTGGGTCGTTTAATGTTGGCCCGGGGTGATGCACCCTCCGGGTTGCTGCTGCTGCGCTTTCCTGCATTCACGGCAACATCTTTTATGCCAGCTCTGCTCAGCTTAGTCCTGTAGTTGCCCATCTTGAAGCGAAGGCTGTTCTTCCATGCTTCACATCCTGTTTGGGAACCTCTCTCTGTCAGGCAGGGATGTTTATTCACAAGGGCATTTGCAGCCTTGCCTATCTGTTTGCTACTTGGATATGCTTTATGTCTATAAGTTTCCGCAGCCATCACATCCAGTATGTTATGTTTTTGATCCCTGGTTAACCTCAAGGTTTTGTCTTCCTTCTCAAACGCACAGTTGCCCTCTGTTAATGCAAACTCCACCTCGTATGAAAATGTCGGAACAACAAAAACTTCAGGCCATGTACAGAGGCGCTCAGGTGACTCTGTATTATCTGATAATAACACTGTGTCATCTGTGCTGGCTGAACTCAGATCCAATTCAATTATTTTTACTACCTTGACAGTTGCGATAGATGGCAGGTCCTCTATATTGACCAAATTGCATAAGGCATTGTCAAATTCAGGGTCTTGGAATTGCAGGCGAAAGTCATAGTTCAGGTCGAGTTTTTTTTCAGCTCCAATATGAGGGCATTCACTGTCTCAGGGCGAGAGTGCAAGTTAAGCTTTTCGGCATTGACTTCATCAAGAATGACCCTTAGCTTGAGGACATCAGGCGTTGCCATTTGTACAACTGTGAATGGGAAGCCTGTAACAAACAAACAAAAAAGATACTGCAAAGGTTAGCGTATGTTTCAGCAGCTACCCTGCCTGCACAGTAACATTAACATCTGGTTCCCCCATATTATTTAATCAGTGGAAAATAGTACTCACTTACTGTAATTGTATTGCTTTGTCCAGGTACTCTAGCTGTGCATGCAGATATGACAGGCTGTTGCTGACTGCTGGATGTGGAGCTCTTCGTTTACTCTGAAACTGGAATGAAATGTTTAGGCGTGAGGATTAGTTTGCTTGACACTTTGTAGGCCAACAACGGCATTTGGTCAGTCAGCTGATACAGAGGTTTGACTGTATGGCCCCTTCTTTCGTTAACGACCAATTCATATGAGCGCAAATGCTCAACATACCAAGTATCAAAGGCTTTCAGTACAAAGAAGATCTCACTGCCAATCAGTAAGATGTTTTTGATCTCCTTAAAACTTAGGCAAGGCTGCGCGTACCACAGTGCATACAAACATGCCAGCCACAAAATCCATGCCTACAATGGTTACCCCCTTTGTAGTATATACACCATTGCTGTCTGTGATGCTCAAAATAAGTGCATGTGTATCTGTGGGCAAAGACTGTACAAAGACAGATTCCACTTTTGAAGTCTGGACTGCTGGCTTTAATAAAAATCTTGGTGATGACATGTAGAATGCCATCCTTTTTTGGTGTTTCTCTGCCATGATTTTATGAACGTTTTTAAAGTTCTGCACGTGGCGAACAATTTTCTTGAAAACTTTGTGTTTTCCCTCGAACCTCATTGTCCAAAGATGCACCAAAGGTCCAAAACACTTTATGAGGTTAGGGTAGTGCTCGATGAAATGATGCTTCAGCCGTAACAGCAAGTTAGGGAAGACCTCCCGAAGAAGATGCCTGTGATCTGCAATCTTGCAAGCCATGTACTGAATAGTATCATCTGTGAAAGTATGTGACACAGCAAGCGTGACTATATCTTTTAACTCCATTATGACCTTCCAAAATCTGTCCCCTTCTGGAACTCTTGAGCCAATAAGAACAGGCAGCAGTCTAAACAGAGCATGGTTCTCATGCCCATTTCCCCCTAATGTTCCTCGATTGGCAAATGTTAGTGGAATTGGGTGGGGGCGGTCAACCTTGTCAAAATGTTGGTAGGGAAAAGACAATATTTCTTTATTTAGATCCTCCAAAGAGAAATATTTCTTTTTCATCATACCTTTCAAACACAGGGCCAGCTCAACAGGAACCACACCTTCAAACATGTCATGCAGTATGTCAGGTGGAAATCCTGTGATCGGGTGGAAATATGACAGATGATCAGAGAGGACACAACTTTTTTTAACACCGTAATCATTTTCACACCCATCATTTTGTATTTCTTGAACAAGGCGATCATGTTGATTTTTTGTTCTCATCTCACAACTACCAGTGGTTGCATCTGATATCTGCATGTCTTCCTTGGAAGTGAGGCAAAACCGACAACAGTATAAACCTCTAAAACTCTCCTTGAAACCAGCTAGCCCATGTGCACCAAGGTTATCGGCCGTAACACAGTGGACTGTACCTTTGAGACACTGACCAAGTGTCTCGATATAGACACCTTGCTCTTCCAGGGTCTTTAGGTCGTTCAAGAGTGCCACAAACACTTTTGCATATCCAAAAATCCGTATATCATCTGTATTGCACAATAGGGCAAGTTGTATACAGTGTAGTGCTGAGCAATACTTCAGTGGCAGGCTAGCCAATGTCCAATAAACTGCACGTTTTGTGGATTTTCCTTGAGGTTCCGAGAGGGTTTACAACTTCAAAATCATCAATATATAGAATGACAGGTAATTTAAGTCCCTCACTGGAGAGAAGTGGATTTTCTTGACAGTAAGAGCCATCTCGAAATGAAGAATACTGACCAGGCTGTTGTGTGGTAGCTTCTTGGACTTTCTCCAATACATCTGCTTTTTTCAGCAACTCCTGCAGAGATGAGAGAATGGGCACATACATACATGTATGCTGTAAAGACTCAATAAGGTACTCCACAGGCTTAACAAGTGGAAACTTGTTTTCATAATATGACTTCCTCCTCTCAGCAGTTGACAATGGAGCATCAGATGTAATTGATTTGTGCAAAACGTTACTCTCTGAGACTGCCTGGACAATATCACTTACAACTGTGGCAGTAAAAGGGCAGTTATGTTTTTTCAGTACCTTTGTAACAGCTTCTTCTACAAGAGGTTTTGATAGTGAAAACAACTCATCGACATGCTCAATGATTTCCTGTGTTGCCCTCTCTGATACATGGAGAATAGTTTCCAGTTTCAAAAAGAAGGCTGCCAAATTATGTTGCAATTGGTCAGCTAAACAGTCAGTGCTGCTACCAGCCACTGGGTTGGAATAGTTATCGTTTCCATCTGAAAGAGCTGCATCTTGTTCAAGTTCAATGTCAATATCCTGGGAATCATTTGATTCATTTGGCACTACAACGGACACATCGTAATCAGAGGCATTCTGATGTTCTCTGCATTTGTGAGAGTTATGTCGAGTAGACATTTGATTTAAACCTGCAGTCCCTAAATGGACATGGAATAGTTTGCTTAATTTTTAAATGTCCCCTTAGATGAAGAAACATGTCCCTCTCAACAAATGGCTGCTTGAAATCACACAGAGGGCAATGAAATGCCAAATTGTCTGCCACACCATGTGAGTCACTGCCTGCTACCCTTCTCTCACTAACATTAGTTTTATTTCAAAGATGCTCCCCCCTCTTGGACAATCGGATCATAATCTGATATTGTTGACACCCAGCTACTCTCCTTTAATTCGGAAGCTGCCAGTTACGTCCAAGACTGTTCGTGTGTGGACGGAGGATGCATGTGAAACGTTAAGAGGGTGTTTTGAGTGCACTGACTGGACTGTGTTTCTGGAGGATGACAATGATCTGGACAGCATCTCTGATAAAGTCATCAGTTATATTAATTACTGTGTCGAGAATATCATTCCCTGTAAACAAATAAAAACTTTCCCTAATAACAAACCTTGGGTGACAAGGGAGATCAAAGTTGCTATTAATAGGAAGAAAACTGCTTTTCTCAGCGGCGATAAAGACATGATTAAAACTGCCCAAAAGGAATTAAAAGCAATAATCAAACAGGGTAAGCGTAAATATAAGGAAAAGGTTGAAGGACAGATGTCCAATAGTAACACAAGGGGCCTCTGGAACGGCATGAAATCTATTACTGGTTATGGGACCAGCTCTCCCAGCGTCCCTGGTGCTGGGATCAATGTAAATGAAGCAAACCAGTTCTTTGCAAGGTTTGATGAATTTGATTTCTCTGCATCTCACGAGAGCATCCTCTCTTCTCTTGCACTGACTAGTCCTGAGGACTGTAGCCCAGCTATTGTAATAAATGTTGAGGAGGTTCGACAGCAGCTAAAGCGCCTTAAGGTTAACAAGGGACCATGCCCTGACGGTGTCCATCCACGCACTGTTAAGGTCTGTGCTGACCAGCTGTGCTCAGTCCTTCATTTAATCTTTTCCTTGTCTCTGTCTTCATCGAAAATTCCAGTAATGTGGAAAACATCTTGTTTAGTCCCAATCCCAAAGAAAAACAATGTGAGGAGTCATAGTCTTACTAACCTGAGACCTATAGCTCTGACGTCGCACATAATGAAATGTTTTGAAAGGGAGTAGACAGGTCTCAGTCTTCCAAGATCCTTTGCAGTTTGCATACAGGAAGGGTGTAGGGGTAGATGATGCACTACTTTTTATGCTCCACAGTATTTACAATCATCTTGCAACAACTGCCAGCTCTATTAGGATCATGTTCTTTGACTTTTCCAGTGTTTTTAATACAATCCAACCGCACCTTTTAGCTAAAAAACTTATGACTTTTAAACTGCACAATACAACTATTGCTTGGGTTTTGGATTACCTTCTTTCTCGACCACAGTTTGTCAGGCTTGATGAAAAACGGTCTGACACTATCTTAACTAAAACTGGAGCACCACAGGGAACAGTTTTATCCCCCTTTTTATTCTCACTTTATACAGCTGACTACAGGCAGAGCCATGTGTCCTGTAACATCCAGAAGTTCTCAGATGACACTGCTCTGGTTGGTCTACTAACCCGAGGCAACGACCTGGCCTACAAACGGGAGGTTGAATCTTTTGTCAGCTGGTGTGATGAAATTTTTTTTAAACTAAATATTGGAAAGACCAAAGAGTTGGTTATTGATTTCAGAAAGAAGGAGGAGGAGGTCTCCCCAGTGACAATTGCAGGTCAGCAGATAGAAATTGTCCAGTCGTATAAATATTTCGGGGTCTATCTGGACAGTAAATTAAACTGGAAAAAGAATACTGATGTTGTTTTTAAAAAGGTTCAGTCAAGACTCTTCTTCCTGAGGAAGCTTAGATCATTTGACATAAGCAGGAAGCTTCTTCATGTTTTCTATCAGGGGATCTTGGCTAGTGTTCTTTTTTATGCTGTGCTCTGCTGGGGGGGCGGCATCGCTGCAAATGATAAAAACAAGATCAATAAGATGATCAGAAAGGCTGGCTCAGTGATTGGCCTTACCCCAGACTCACTAGAGGTCACTGTAGAAAAGCCAACAAGGGCCAAGTTAAAAACAATTGTCTTGTTTGAAGGCCATTGTGAAGGATTTCAGCATTAAAAACATTATTAGTAGGATTAATAACACCCCAAGTGGTGAGTAGAAGTGTCACAATAATAAGAATGTGAAAATATGTTAAGAGTCACAAAATATGTTTACTTATGGAATGTATTATATGTTTACAATATTCTTACTTATAGAGGATATTATATGTTACAGTATTTTACTCATTGAATGTATTAAACCATAGAAGTATAGTCACTAAAGGTATTAAAACACCAAATGAATAGTTTTGATGGTCAGAAAGAGATCATTTTGAGTGAGGCTTTTCAGAGGTGCAGCAGAGAACAGAGGGATGGACAACTGACCAGCAGGTCACAGATAGGAGGAGTCCGGACGACTTCAATCAAACACTGAGATGATAACTGCTCGAAGCCAGGAGGGGCTATTGAATTTCGGCCAATCACAGAGGCTGATACTGGAGATTTAAACTTTCGGACAGAGACTTTTAAATATAAGATAGTTCCAGAGGGTTTTGGCTAGAGTTCGCGCCGTTACCACTCTGTGTAGTTGACCAGCTGGGCTGGCCTATTAGGTGGGCCTTGTGAGAACTCTGCCCTGGGGACATATTGATATCGATAGAGTAATTCAGTTTGCAACTGTTATAGCTTCTCTTGTTTATTAAATACTTTTTGATTGTAAACCGGATCCAGTTCATTTTTGGTGCGACTTCACTGCCGAAGGTTTGCAGCAGCGAAAGTCCAGCGGTCTGGGTCTCCCCTGAAAACATCTAGCTCTAACACCATCCACTACACAGTGTCTTCAATGGACTCCGAAGCTCATTTAGTGAGAGACTCAGGATGCCTCAGTGTTCTACTGAACGAATAAGAAGGTCTTTAGTTCCAGCAGCAGTCCGATTTTTAGACCTTTTAATTTTTAACCTTTAGAGGTTTTTATCTTTCTGATGTCAATCATGTTTTATATGGCATTGTCTGGTGTTATTTATCCTTTGTAATGTGTTTTTGTCTGTTGTGTACTGTGGCCTGTGTTGTGTACTGTGGACTGTGTCGTCTGTATGAGTTTTTGGGTGGCAACTGAGTTTCCACTGGGGATTAATAAAGTTTTCTAATTTCTAATCTATAAAACCCACTTTAAGGTAGTGGAACCAGTGGAATATATACCTGACCGAAAGAATAGCAAGTCATTCCAATATATTTCAATTTTAAAATCTTTGCAGCAGATTCTTGACTGCCAGACAAACTTGGATCAGGCTGGTAATTTGAAAACTGTAGATAAGCAGCCAGAGAACTTGTGGGCACATAGACAAATCTTTCTTTGATGGTGCCTTCTTCAAAGAAAATGGACTGTTGTCTAAGCAGGAAAGCATTTCATTGATATTATACATTGACGATTTTGAAATATGTAATCCTCTTGGTACATCCAGGAGGAAGCATACAATTTGTGGTTTGTATTGGATTCTTGGAAATTTGCCACCAGGCTGTAACTCAGCTTTGTCCTCTATCTATTTGGCTGCTTTAATCAAAAGTAATGATCTGAAGTGCTATGGGTATGAGAAAGTGTTAGAACCTGTAATTAATGATCTTGTAATTTTGGAACAGAGTGGGATATTTGTGACAAAGTTGGGCAGACAAGTAAAAGGCACAGTACAGTGTGTGGTCGCTGACAACCTTGGGGCACACAGTATTGCTGGATTTGTTGAAAGTTTCTCAGGGCCATACATATGTAGATTTTGCACTGCAGAAAGATCAGCGTTCCAGACTAAAGAAGTTAGAAGTGGAGTCTTTTCTTTGAGAACCAAAGACATTCATGCAGATCATTTAAGAACTCTTGAGGAAAACGAATTGCCCAATTGTTATGGTGTGAAATCAAATTGTGTTTTGTCAAAGCACCTCTCGTTTTTTGATTTCACAACTGGGTTTCCTCCAGATATCATGCACAATCTTTTTGAAGGAATTGTTCCTTTTGAACTTGCACTTTGCCTCAGTGTATTCATCAAAAATAAATATTTCACACTATTTACATTGAATAAAGCAATATCATCTTTCAACTTTAAGTGGGCTGACAAAACGAATCGACCCCATCCCGTGGCTCAGAGATTTGGATCCAAAAAATCTGTTGCGGGAAATGCACATGAGAACTGGAATCTAATCAGATTTTTGCCTTTGTTGATTGGGCGAAAAGTTCCCCATGAGGAGCCAGCTTGGCAGATCTTAACAGACCTGAAGGACATTGTTGATCTTGTGGTCAGTCCTGTTCATACTGAGGACTCCATTGCATATCCTGATTTTAAGATCTCTGAGCACAGAATTCGATTTCAAGAGGTTTTCCCAGACTGTAACCTGAAACCAAAACACCATTTCTTGGAGCATTATCCATAATTGATCCGTCAGTATGGTCCACTAGTTGCCCTATGGACTATGCGTTTTGAAGCAAAGCATAGTTTTTTTAAAAGAGTTGCGAGGAATATTAGGTGTTTCAAAAATGTGCTTCTTTCCCTTTCTGAGTATCAGTATCAGATTGCACATCATTTACACTCATGTAGCTTTACCAGACCTCCATTGGAAGTGACAAATGTTTCCACAGAGACACCTCTAGTGAAAATAACTAATGATCTTCTAATTGCATCAGACAAAGGACTTGTCTCTGTTCTTGTCTTGTTAGACATTAGTGCTGCGTTCGACACCATTGATCATTACATCCTGCTGCAGAGACTAGAACATTATATTGGCATTAAAGGCACTAAACTGGTTTAAGTCCTATTTATCAGATTGATCTCAGTTTGTATATGTAAATAAATAAATGGAATAAACACAGGGAAAAAGTATTGAACACGCTTACTGAAATTTAATTAATACTTGGTACAAAAGCCTTTGCTGGTAATGACGGCTTCAAGACGCCTCCTGTATGGAGAAAATAGTCGCATGCATTGCTCAGGTGTGATTTTGGCCCATTCTTCCACACAAACAGTTTTCAAATCATCAAGGTTCCGTGGGCCTCTTCTGTGAACTCTGATCTTTAGTTCTTTCTATAGATTTTCTATTGGATTCAAGTCAGCTGATCGTCTGGGCCATTCTAGCAGCTTTATTTTATTTCTCTGAAAGACACACAGAAGAGGCCCACGGAACCTTGATGATTTGAAGACTGTTTGTGTGGAAGAATGGGCCAAAATCACACCTGAGCAATGCATGCGACTATTTTCTCCATACAGGAGGCGTCTTGAAGCCGTCATTACCAGCAAAGGCTTTTGTACCAAGTATTAAATAAATTTCAGTAAGCGTGTTCAATACTTTTTCCCTGTGTCATTCCATTTTATTACACATAACTTAATTTCTGAACACATTTGTTTGGATTTCTTTGTATGTATGGATTAATTGGGTTGTTACCGACATCTGGTGAAAATTTCATGTCAATAGCACCTTTAGAAGTATATTTACTGAGAAAAATGGTGACGTGTTCAATACTTATTTTACCCGCTGTATATCGATGAAACCAGATGAAACCAACCAGCTCACTAAACTTCAAGCATGTCTTAAGGACATAAAACCTGGATGACCTGCAACTTCCTGATGTTAAACTCAGACAAAACTGAAGTTATTCTACTAGGCCCAGAACACCTCCGACATCAGTTATCTAATGATATAGTTTCTCTAGATGGCATTGACCTGGCATCCAGCAGCACCGTAAAGAATCTCGGAGTTATCTTTGATCAGGATTTGTCTTTTAACTCTCAGATAAAACAAATTTCAAGGACTGCCTTTTTTCACCTACATAGCATTTTAAAAATCAGGCACATCCTGTCTCAAAGCGATGCAGAGCAATTAGTTCATGCATTTGTTACCTCTAGACTAGATTACTGTGATTCCTTATTAGGCTGCTCTAATGAGTCTCTTAAATCTCTCCAGTTGATTCAGAATGCTGCAGCTCATGTACTAACAAAAACTAAGAAAAGAGATCATATTACTCCTGTATTAGCTTCTCTGCACTGGCTCCCTGTAAAATCTAGAATAGAATTTAAAATCCTTCTCCTCACCTACAAAACCCTAATTGGTCAGGCACCATCATATCTTAAGGTGCTTATAGTACCATACTACCCTACTAGAGAGCTGCACTCCCTAAATTCAGGGTTACTTGTGGTTCCTAGAGTCTTAAAAAGTAGGATGGGAGCCAGAGCCTTCAGTTATCAAGATCGTCTTCTGTGGAACCAGCTTCCCGTTTCAGTCCGGGGGGCAGACACACTCACCACATTTAAGAGTAGGCTTAAGACTTTCCTCTTTGATAACGCTTATAGTTAGGGCTGGTTCAGGTTTATAGTTAGGGCTGGCTCAGGTTTATAGTTAGGGCTGGTTCAGGTTTGCCTTGGACCAGCCCCTAGATAAGCTGCTCTTGTTACAGAGAGTGCCCTTTAAAAGTGCAAGAGGGGGGCCGACAGAGTACACACATGTGTACAATTCACTTTTGCGAAACGAATAAAATGATATTTTATGACATATATACCTATGTAACAAAGAGATTCTGGGCGAAACAACCATGGGAACCATTTTATACACTGCAAAACACAATTATACACAAACTAATATCATATCTAGAAGATATCTAGAAGATTTACCACAATTACATGTATTTTTCGCCCAAAATCGGCAGCGTATACACTTTTGTACGTTGCACGTTTGTATCTCCCATCACAAAGCTGGCAGCTATCATGGCGGATTTATACATGCAGAAGGGTCGTGATTCGACCTCGCGTCGATTGTCGCTCTTCAAGTTCCTCTGCTTCAAACCGTTCAAAAGTTACATAAACAAAGCCAACTAACAACCCACCGCTCCCTAGAAAAAAAATTGAACCGCCACGTACCTTTTGCTGATTTTCGTGCCGAAAAACGCAGCTAATCCATTTAAATCCGCGTAAGCATATAGTCCGTCCCCTGCACTGTGTGTGTGTGAAGTGAAATGGCGGTCCGAGGAGCTTCGATGTGGAAATGGTCAACATTCTCCTGCTGGACCAATGGTTTTACTCGTGGGGGTTGTGCCAAGCAGATATAGATTTTGAGGGGCTAAAAACTCTGTCAATCTCCTAAATAACCCGTGTACTGCTTTCGTTAGACCCTTCCGCACTGAACAAGGTGTCACATGATGAAATTCGCCAATCACAGGCCTTGCAAAGGCTTAAAGAGACACAGACACAGAGGAATATATTTCATGGACGAGAGATATATATATATAGCTGAAAATTGCTCAAAATGGCTCACAATGATGCCAAACTGCTTTATTAGGACAAGTGAATTTATAGTTAATATATAGTTATATAGTATATAAAATTAGAATAGAGCAGCGCAACAGCTGGTTCCAAAAATGAGAATTTGGCTTGACTCAGACCTCATTTAAGCTGGCCTGCTTCACTCAATCAACGTAAAATTTGTTACGGAGACTGTAAAACATGTTGTGCTATGACTGTGGTGTATTTTTAGGCTTGGATCTGCATTATTTCAAATAAATATTTTCAATACAAGTGCTTTTTTTTCAGGTGAACCTGAAAAATCTTCATTCACTATTAACCAGTAACATATACACTATTTTCACATCTCACAAGTGTTACCTGTATTCTAGCATAAAAAATATTCAAATAGACCTTGTAGTTAGAGCTGTGGACTCTCTTGAGTATGGGTATGCAATTTTCGAGCAGAGGCCTAAAAATAGGGCTAGGGTTTAAGAGGTACAATCTTGCCAAGCATAGAGTAAGTACCAGAGTAATCTTTGAAATATATGTACTCTTTCGAGGTAGAGTCGCATCCCTAAGCAATAATGATTATAGGAAATTAACATAAATTAGTTAAAGGTGATTAACAAGCTTGTGTGTGTGTCTTATGTATGTGTATATGTGTGTGTCAGTATGGAGATGTACGTGTGTAAGTATCTCATGTACCTAGCATGATATAAGAGCTGTACACATGAGCATATTTCATACGGAGGCCCTGGTGTCCAATGCAGGTGCCAAGGAGAAAAACATGTCATGAAGTTGTATATCAGACAACTACTCTGGCGCCGGCTAGACAGACCCAAAATAATCACTCCGTCCCCGATCCACACCGGCAGGGTGCACTCCATGACCTGTTTCCGTGCAGCAACCTCTCCTGGTCTGTGTGTATTGACCTGCACTTAAGAATAATACCATCGGCTTATTAAGAGCCACAGAGAGCCCTGTAACCCTTAAGTATATTTAATTCGTTTTTGGTCTTTTTGTTAATTGTTTTTTATATGGTGCAAATTGTGAGGAATTTAAGTTTAAAGCGCTCCTAGTGCTGGATATTATGTGTCACAGTGTGTTTACTTCTAGGAGTTTTAACCAAGGAGTGTGGTTGAGTGTCTGTGTGAGGGGGTTGAGGAATGTGTTGGAAGCGAGGTGTTGGAAGAAAGTGGGGTGTCTGATCAGAACAACAGGTCAAGGGCCAAGGAGGGGCTTATTGGATTTCAGCCAATCATTGAGCTGATCGATGGGGTAAGAAATATGTAATATGAGACATTTCAGAGACTTTGAGGGGACAAAGAAACTGTGAATCCCCGGAGATAATCAGACCTCATCCGGACCATGGGGCAGACACACCAGTCTGTCGTGTGGTGAGGATTGGGCCTCTACTTCATGAAATATATATGTTTGTTTTACTATTGACAGTGTAATTCAGTTTGTAACTGCATTTGCTTTTGTTAGTCTATTAAATTCCTTTAGATTTGAACTCAAACCAGCTGATTCGGCCCTGCTTGCTGATGGAAGAAAGAGAGCAAGGGGGGGGGGGGCAGCTTCTTCTCCTCTGTTTGAGAAACTTTTGAATATAACAATCTTAACACCTAATTTTATGACCAGGGCATTACATTCAATGAATTTCATAGAAGTCGGTCCTCAGGTCAATCTACTATCTCCTTTAATCTCCTTCCCTCTTATACTGTCATTACCGTCTACACAGTAAAATGGCTCGTCTTAAGATAGACCATCATCATCATTATCTGTGCTAAATCGCTCCTCGTCTCACAGTTACTACCGGTAATATCGGCGTGTATATATGCGACGTCTTCGGACAGTAGCAGCCAGACTGTCAAAATTGCCTGAGGAATTTTCTAGTTCAGTGTGGCTTTGTAGCACAAAGGCAGTAAAACGAAAGTTAGGAATGTAACTACGGTTCTATGAATCCTGGATGACCGCCAGAGGCAGTGCTTAACACTGGATATCTTCTGTCTCGTGCATGCGCAGGTCGAATATTTATACCAAAAAAGTCACCCGTGACCTCGGATGACCCCCGTCGTCTATAAGTTCCGGTGTCATCCTGAGTTCAGTCCTATGGAATCTTCTCGCGAGTGACCAAGAACTCTGGCGGTCATCCAGGATTCATAGAACTGTAGTTACATTCCTAACTTTCGTTCTATTTCATCCTTACTGACCGCCAGAGGCAGTGCTTAACACTGGAAGACTTATACCAAAAGAGTCACGAGGAATCACAAGTACCCACCTTGTATAGCTCAGGCAGAGGAAGCTGGCCAAAGAACCCTCCCCAGTGGGTGAGGGGTGGCACCGTTCACTCTGTAGTGTCTGGTGAATGTGCTCGGTGATGCACATGAGGCCGCAGCACATATATCCTCCACAGGCACACCTCTCAGGGCTGCCCATGACGTGGAGACACTCCTGGTAGAGTGGCCCCTCACTCCGGATGGTAGAGGATGGTCGCTCGCCTTGTATGCATGGGCAATGGCCTCCACTATCCAGTGGGACAGGCACTGTTTTGAAAGGGCACAGCCCTTCCTAGGCCCACCATAACTGATAAAGAGCTGCTCTGACCGCCGTATGCAAGCGGTGGCTTCCACATAAGCTCTGAGGGCCCGCACTGGGCACAGCAGCCTTGACCTCTCCTCTCCCGATGGGGGGTCAAACTCTGCAAGCTGGATAGGCTGGTTGATATGCGAGCGTGTCAGCACCTTTGGGAGAAACGCTGCATTAGGCCACAAAGTAACCCCCGATCCATCCGAGTTCCACCTCAGACACGATTCACTCACCGACAGGGCATGCAGCTCGCCTACACGTTTAGCTGAAGTGATGGCAAGGAGAAACACCATTTTGGTTGCCAGCCATCTCGGCTCTGCCCGTGCCAGGGGTTCAAAAGGAGGCAAGCATAAGGTGTCCAATACCAAATGTAGGTCCCATGCAGGGGCCTTCGGGGGACGCAATCGCAGAGCCCCTTTTAGGAAGAGGGACACCAGTCTGTGGCTCCCTACTGTGCCATTGTCGACCCTAGCATGGTGCCATGAAAGAGCGGCCACGTATACCCTCAGGGTAGAGGGAGACCGGCCCTTATCTAGGAGGGACTGCAGAAACTCGAGTACAACAGGCACGGGGCACTGCACCGAGTCCTTGTTCCGAACCACACACCAGTCAGAAAACAGCCTCCACCTGTTTTCGTACTGCAGACGGGTAGATGCTGCCCTGGCATTCAGGATAGTTCTTCTGACTGGCTCTATGCAGCCAGACCTCCTAGTTGCAACAGGAGGTCCCTCCTGTCGGGGAGGCGCCATGGTGTCCTGCAGCAGAGTCTGTGCAGTAGGGAGAACCAAATCCTGGCTGGCCATAAGGGGGCTACTAGCAAGAGTCTGTGGCCCTGTTGAAGAACTCTGAGAAGCGTTGGCGAGATCAGAGGGAACGGTGGAAAGGCATAAAGAAGCCCCTCTGGCCACGTGTGAGCCAGGGCATCCTGACCCAGAGGACTGGTCCTCTCTGTCAGGGAGAACCAATGGGGACAGTGGGTTGACATCTCCGAGGCAAAGAGGTCCACCTCTGCCCTGCCGAAGAGAGCCCAAATGGTCTGCACTACATCTGGATGAAGCCACCACTCCCCTGGTGGAGGCTTGTGACGGGACAGGAAATCTGCGACCTGGTTCCGTTCCCCTGGTAGGTACATTGCCCGAAGGCTGGTAAGACGAGGGGCAGCCCAAGTCAGAAGGGCACGGGATACCCGTAGTAACTCTGCGGATCTGGTGCCCCCTTGATGGTTTATGTGAAACACCGCAGAGGTGTTGTCCGACCGGACAAGCACATGCTTTCCCCTCAAGTATGGCAGAAAATGTTTGAGCGCTAGGTGCACGGCTCGTAGCTCAAGAACATTGACATGCTCTATGCGGTCTTGAGCAGACCACTGCCCCTGAGCAGTCCTGTTCTGCCACACTGCACGCCATCCTGAGAGGCAGGCATCTGTTGTGACCACCTCTCGGCGGAATGGGACCAAACCCATGGGGACACCGTTTGCAAGGTATGCTCTCTCCCTCCATGGGGATAGAGCGAGTAGGCACTGCTCCGATACTACTATTGCCCTGTGTCTGTGCCACTTGGCATCCAAGTGAAGGCTGTTCAGCCATCTCTGCAGGGGGCGCAGTGACAGCAAACCTAAGGGAACGACAGCTGAGGCAGCTGTCAGTTTGCCCAATAGGCGGAGAAAAAGAATGTAGGGCAACCGCCTGCCCCCTCGGAAGGGAGAGAGGCTGTGGAGGATGTCGTCCACCCGTTGGGGTGACGGACAGGCACTCATAGTGACTGTATCCAGAGCCACACCAATGAAGGTTATGCTCTGAGAAGGGCTCAGGGAGCTCTTCTCCATGTTCACCCTGAGGCCCGACCGGGCCACGTGAGAGAGAAGGCGAGCAGTGTCCTGTGCCGCCTGAAGCTGGGATGGCGCACAGATCAGCCAATCGTACAAGTACGGCAGTATTTTCATGCCCTGTGATTGCAGGGGGGAAAGGGCAGCAGCAACGCACCTTGTGAACACCCGTGGGGAGAGGGAGAGTCCGAATGGGAGCACCCTGAACTGGAAGTGACCGCCTTGAAAGGCGAAGCGAAAAAACCACCTGTGGTGAGGTACAATGGGAACATGGAAATAGGCATCCTTCAGGTCGACCGACGTGAACCAGTCTCCCCTGGAAAAGGACGTTTGCTGTGGTCAGCATGTGAAATGGTAACACCTTCAGGAACTTGTTTAGTCCCCTCAGGTCTAGGATTGGACGCAGTCCACCGCCTTTCTTTTTTTACAAGAAAGTAAGTTGAGTGGAACCCCTGGGTTGTGACAGGGGGTCCACCCTCTCGATTGCATCCTTGGCCAGGAGCGTGGCTAACTCCTGGTTCAGGGCTAGGGATTTTGCCGGATCGGTGATGCTGTTCATTTTCACCTGGCTCGAGGCTGGTGGCCGGCGTCGGAACTGAAGCTTGTACCCCTGGGTTAGGGTGGACACCACCCAGGGGTCTAAAGCATGAACTGCCCAGTAGCTGATGTGCTGCTGGGAGAAATAACCGACGGCCGGCCAGGAGACATCATCTCCTGTACCCCCTGCCTCTTGAGGCTCTGGGGGGGCGACTGGTAGTCCCCAAGTTCGGAGGTTGTCTAGGGGGGACGTAGGTAGGGTTTTGTGGGTAGCGGCCCGGCCTCTCAGCGGTACGCTGAGGCCTGTGGCGGCTACTGGGGTGAGCTGGGGTCTGAAAACGGCCCCGGGGGGATGAAGTAGGACCCCTAGGTCTGCGGGGTGCGGGCATGTCCCTGCGAAGAAGAACTGCCGCCTGGTCTGGCTAGCTTCAAAACATTTTCCCTCCATAACTCTCTCCACTCTTGAGTTAAACACTCATCTATTTTTTTCTCCCATTTCTTTTATTTGTTTGATTTAATATTTTCTTCCAGCTTTTTTTAAGCCCTCTACCGTTTTCCCTATATCAAACTATCCCTCTTTATTCACCACCTTCCCTATAGTGGTTAACCCCGCTTCACCAAGTTGGATGCTCACCAGAGGCCTCCCCCCTGACGTGACAAACGGCGTTGAAAGGAAAGGTAATCTCATCACATGCACCTTTTTTTTGCAGTCAGGTCTGAGGTAGAGCAGAATCTTGTCCCACGCCTCCAGCTCTTCCCTCTAGAACCCTGTCAGGCCCGCCCGGACATCTCTGGGAGAAAAAGTGCACAGATTGTACAAGCTTCTCTCGCCGTACTCTGCCAGCCGTCAGGTAACCCTTCCAGGGCAGCTGCCTCTCCGGATCTACCTATCAATTTCACCCTCAGTGCGTCTCTTTTTGCACTTATATCAATTCAATCTAAGCCCCCTTCCCTTTTGTTAGCAATTAATGTCTGGCGAGCTATCGCATTTCCCTTTCCTCTCCAAAGAAATGAAGAAATCGCGCTGTTAAAATAATTTAGAGCCCACTCCGGCAGCTCACAAGATCCCAAAATGTGATTTATTTTGGACAGTAGTAGGGCATTTTTTTTACGATTACCTTTCCTTTCACGTTGAGTCCTTGTGCACGCCATAGATTTAATATTGTTTTTGTTTTTTCTGATACCTCTTTGCATGTTTTATCCCTAGCTTTATTTTCACCTTTCCCTATAAATATTCCTAGAATTTTTCGTTCCTGTTTTACTGTGTTAAATCCCCAGGAATTATTTAGTACCTCTTCCATGTTAAAAAACATATTTCCGATTTATTTTTGTTTACTTTTGCGCCTGAGGCTCTCTCATATTTACTTAATATCTCAATTATATTCTCTAGGTTTTCCTTCGTTTTGACGAATATGTTGTCATTGTCACAGTTCAGCTTCCATTCTCTCCTGTCACTCTATCGCCCACTCACCTAATCAGCTCATTCAGCGCACCTGTTAGTCACACCTACCTCATCAGCTCAATCACTCTCACCTGCTCACTCTGCAGCACCTACTATTTAAACAGTCTCCATGTGAGCTGATCCGAGACTGTTTGCCTGTTGTGTATTCTGCCTGGAATAAAGCTTCGTTTAACTATTCCGTGTGTCCGTCATACTGCTTCTGGGTCCTTACCACACCCGTTACAGTCATTGGCAAATTAGACAATTTTTTTTCATTTCCCGTTGGTGTCACTATCCCTTTTATTGTTTTATCATTTAATATCATGTTTGCAATCGGCTCCGCTGTCAGGCTGTAAAGCAGAGACGACAGCGGGCAGCCCTGCCTTACTGATCTTTGTACTTCCAGTCAGACCTCCATTATATTTTATTTTACTTTTCTCTCTTTTATACAAAAGTTTTAACCAATTTATAAAACCTTCTCCGAAACCAATATTTCCCAAAGAAAATTATGATTCACCCTGTCAAAAGCCTTCTCCAGGTCTACTCCGTGCATTATATCCCCCTCCCACTGCTCTAAATCCTATTTTTTGTAGTTTTCATCCCATCTTGTCTCTTGGAGAAATATTATTTCTGTTTTTATGTAATTTAGGATCAAATGTATTTAATTTTTATTCCTGAGTCCATTCACATTTAGTGAAGTTATTTGGAAAGTGGCTGTAATAAGCATAATGAAGAGGAAAGATTGTTTTTCTTTGATTTATTTTTCGTTTGCCAATCATTTTGCCTCTTTCTAACTTAATTTACCCTTGTGATGTCCATGTCTGAGTCCGATCCTTCTACTGTCTGGGAGAGCGTATATGAGGTTTTCACCTGCCTTATCTCACGCTCTGGTGTGGCCGCAGTGTTGGGCGCAGTCTCAGGTCTTACGTGCTCAGCTGCAGGATGATTTTCCGGGACATCAACCCTTTTTTTGTGGTCTTTCCCCTTTTTTCCTCCCGTATTATTTTTCAGCTTTGCTTTATCCTATTCCCCGGTATTTTATTCAGCTCGCCTGCGCCGCCCTTACCCACCGCTAAGTCCAACTTTACCTGCGCCTCTGTGGCCATTTCTCCCTCACTCTTGTCTGCCATTACGGTCTCCCCACATTTAAAATCCTGAATGTAGTTATCTGATGTGATTTTAATGCTTCAAAGTGGAAAGTCGGCTCAATAGCGCCCTTACAAAATTTTGGCAATGTAGCCCTCTCAGTACGTTTGACCTAGATCAGGGGTCGGTAACCCGCAGCTCCGGAGCTGCATGCGGCTCTTCAGCCCCTCCGTTACAGCTCCCTGAGCCTACATCCACACTAATACGATCTCCATCCACACGGCGTGTCGGCACCGTTTTCTAAATGATCTTTGTCCAGACTAACACACCTGAAAAACGAATATCACGTGACTATTCAGTGGGCATGCGGCTGCCGGTGTAAACAGGAAGTAGATTGGTTGCTTAGTTGAAAAGAAATACGAAGAACTGGTTAGCACCGCTCACTAAGCGCTCCAATAACAAACGTATCCGTCCTCGGGAGCGTTTTCAAACTCCTCCGTTTTCGGTGCTCTAAATTCCGGCGTAGTGTGGACGCTCAGTGTAAACGTAGCCAAACATATTTTAAAATGTAAACGTAGTAGTGTGGATCCACACTACTACCTGCTTTGACAAAAACTAACATGGAAATAAATAACGGTTATTTTTATTTTATTTTTTGCCCAGTGGACAATCTTTCAAAGGGAACAGCTCTTATCTTGGAGTTTGAGGTGATACTGTCACTGAAAATAAAAAATGTTTTAATATTTTGTCAACTAAAATGTGCGTCTCATCCTATTACATCACTGTCAAGAGCCTTTCCCTGCAGGTGGCTAATCATGATCTGCAGACCCCCGAAAAAGAAAAGTCACGGAGGAAAATAGAGTTTAATTCTGCGTGGACGTATTAATTTGCTTTCTCTGCCAACGATGCTGGCTTACCTGTATGCTTGATATGTGGCGAGGAATTTGCAAAAAATCTAATGTTGAAAGTCACTTCCAGAACAAGCACTCAACAGTATCACGCTGGAGATGAGCGAAAAAGAGCGATTTCTCAACCGCTGCAGCAAACTGAGCAAGTTTTTTTCTCCTCTTCATAAGAGTTTCATATTCAGGTAAAATGTCAAGAATTGTCTTTATTCTTGTTCTATAATTTCATAAATACAGCAAACTATAGTTCTCGTGTGTGTGTGTATATATGTATATACACACTCTCTCTCTCTCACACACACACACCTTTATAAGCTGTGATATCAAATAGCTTTTGCGGTTCCAGACAAATTTTATTTGATGGAAAATAGGGCAAAATGGCTCTTTGGATAGTAAAGGTTGCCGACCCCTGACCTAGATGTACAAACTTTTGGAAGCCCATGTATCACATGTAGACCTAAAAGAAAGGGCTTTTGGAGACATGCTCTAAACCTAACTGGATGTCAGCCATTATGAATATATTTGAACTTGTTTTGGTTTCATGGTATTTAAGACAAGTGTTATTTTCAAATCATACAGTTGCTGTAACTTGTTTTAGTGTAATGGAAGTAAGAGATGTATTTTAATTGTATTGTATAGTAGCATCAGGTTGTTGTTAGTTAGTGATATATGTGAACCCAAAAGTAGGTATTTGCAATGACTTGTATAATTGTTATGGAATTAAGTGACACATGCTAATTCCTATGTCGATGGTTGCAATAGTAATTTAGTGTGGGACTTAATGACGTGATTCATTAAGTAGAATTGTTATTTTCCTGTAATCTCATAACAATCAGCAGAACACTCGGGAATCAAACCCCATCCCAGTGAACTGGGAGTACAAATTACCAGTGTTTTTTGGATTTTATTTTATTGTTATTGTAAGTAATTTGGTTCTCCAGATGTGGAGAAATCATGTGTGCATTGTTGACTAAGTGCTATTTGTACAAGTGCTTTTAGTGTAAAAAATGTGTTCATGTATTTTACGGTACATATGTTTTAGTTGTAAATAATATATGCTTTAGACACATTGTCATATATGAAATGAGTATATGTTTTAAATGTTACAGTTCAAACAGTGCCATTTATAAGCTAGAGGTTATCACAACGCATATAGCTAGCTTGGGCATGTACAAACTAGCTTGGGCATGTACAGTACATAAGGTACAAGGTATTAGTTGATACAGCCATAGTTTACCTTCAGAATTTTTTTGCTGCTGGACAAGCATATGTAGCATTGAGCCGTGTAAGAAATCTGTCAAGTTTAGTCATTCGAGATTATGAGGACAAGGCTATTTATTGTAAGGACAATATTCAACATGCAACTGAACGCATGGAACCATAATTAACTGACAATATGGACTGGGCTTCTTTAACATTTAGTTTTTAGCCTTTTCATTTTTAGAGAGGATTCTATAATCAGATGCAAATGTTGACAAACACATATTATTGAAAGTGTGATCTTTCGGCCTATTTTTAACTCGAGTATGGTAAAATCTTGTGCTAAAAGGACACTGTCTTGTACTGTTTTTTCAATTCCTTTAAAACTTCTCTTATGGAATCACTTTGTACAGGTTTGTCCTTGTAGAGGTCTGAATAATCTTCTATTGTTGAATTTGTTGAAAATACCTCTGCAGTCCCAACATGCGTCTGTTGTCCCTATCTTTCTTCTTCTTGCCTGTCTAAAGTAAGTCTGGGTCCTTTAACCATTTCCCACTAGTGTGCATCGTACGAGTCTTGAAGGGTCTGCCACTCTTGGTACTGCTCCCTATACTGACTAATCTTATCTTCTAGGAGGGAGCAGTTGAGTTTCCACAGACCACTTGCTGCTGTCACACCAGATGAGAGTGAGAGGGTGCAGGAAAGCATTGCGTGATTTGAAACGAAGACGGGTGACAATCACGTGTTAAAATGTGGTCTATTCGAGAGGCTCTGGTGCCATCACCACTGGACTAGGTGAAGCCCTCCTCTCTGGGATGCATGGTTTTAAAATAGTCCAGCAGTTTAAAATCCCTGCGGATATCTTGTAGTAAAACCGATGTTTTGTCAAATTTAAAGTTTCCCCCTGCTCCTTTTCTATCATTCCTGCTAAAAATAGTTAAAATCTCCCCCTACAACTAAAGGTGCCCTGCCTAGCATGTGGTACTGCAGGTCTTCTAAAAGGTCGTACCTGTAATTTTTGTCATTAAAACCATACATATTTAAGAGCTTGAAATCCTTTCCCATAAAAGACAAGTTTGCTAAAAGTGTTGCCCTTCACCTGGATCAGGGTTTTTTTCAATAAAATGGCCACTCCATTTTTGTTTTCATTTGATCCGCTCCATATCGACATTTGTGGCCATAATTTTTCCCCACTCTCTGTAATGATTTAAAAAGGGCAGGCCACATTCCTGTATTAAAAACACATCTGACTTAAAAGAGTTGAGAAAGGATAAAACAGTCTGGGCTCTAATTCTCGACTTCTCACATTGATGGTTGATAAGGTTAATGTCATGAGAATGGTTGAAAGTAACAGGTAAAACATTTTTAAAAGACTGACATTTCAGGGTTAAAATGTCTTAAAAAAACAGTTAATCAAATACTTGTGAATGGAGCTCTTCCTTCACTGTTATGGGTGAAGAGTGACCGGGTTGAGCTCCATTTCCCTTTCGGACTCTTGGGGTTGGCCTCTGTTGCAATCTTGCATTGAGTTGTGAGTCTTTTGGGGTTGATTGCAGAGCTATAGTTAAAAAAGAGACCTCATTTGGGGAATTGTGGGGGAAGACTCTGGGCCCCTCCACAGGTGAACTAGTTCCCAGCTCTACCCCTCTTCTCTGAGACTCCAGGAGACTCAGAGGACAATTCTGATAGAGGCATCTTGGTCTGCTGGGCACTGGGGAGGGGGGCTGATAAGAACAGATTTTTATTTTTTTTTTAAATCAGAAATCTTTACACAAAATCAAACAATTTAACATGTTTTGCAGCATGACACTTATTTAAATGTCAGTCACATACCAGTAAACTCAAATAAAATCCCAACCCTAGTAGAGTTGATCCCCCTTACACTCCAAACTGAGTCCTTTTTCCACAAAAGCAACCTGGTGCGAGTCCACAAAATCAAAAACAACCCTTCTTTTAACTTCTTTTTACCCTTCATTCCCCTTGCATTTATAGAGAGAAGCTTAAAAGAACCCATTGTACATCCTACAAAATCATTTCTAACGTTGGTTCCCACTACCCTAAGTATATCTTATCATCCTTTTCCATCTCGTCAGCCCAGGATAAGGGTACTGCATTTGGCGATGTTGTTGGTCTGCTAAGTCCCTCATATGCATCCTCCCCCAAAGGGGACGACAGCATGGGCAGGCCTAGGGGAGATCAAAGCTCAGGCCTAACCCTACTGTTAGTGTGGCAGCTGCTTCTTCCAAAACCTGATCATCAATCTCTCCTCCAACCTTTTGACCCGTGTCCCCATCTTTCTGCTCCTTGGCCCCTCCTTGCTCCACTTTGTCAGCAGCTCTCATATGCCGTCCTGTCCCCCCCCATCCCATCCTTTTTGGTGTGTTCTCCCTTCCTCTCCCCCCTTGACTTTTTACTGCGTACCCCCTCCCCACTCTCTCCACGCTCCGTCGGGAGTCCCGTTCCGAAAGCCTGCGAGCCTTTCCGTGCCCCTTTGCTTTGTCGTGGAGGGAGCAGGATCAGAAATAAGAGCAGGAAAGCTATCTTCCATGCTGTCCGTGGATGCCTGGACCTCTCCGTCTGTTCTGGCGGCACACTCCACCCGGGACGCTTCCTCCACTTTCCTCCCCGAAGTGTCAGCTCCGGAGCCCACCTCCCACCGCCATTCTGTCCATGTTTGGATCCCCTACTCGGCTCACCAGCCCCAGTAGGTTTGACAGCCTCAGCGAAGGTTTTCTTGCAGCTAGGACAGCCCCGTTACAGGTGGTCCGATCCACCGAATCAATGGCAAGTCCTTGGCTCTGTGCTTGGCCGCATGCCCTGTTTGTCCACAGAAACGACAGCTTGTTTCCGCACAGCCTGCCTCTGCGTGACCTGACTGCCTGCACTTCCTGCAGAAAGCAGGTTGCTGCGGGTAAAACAGGTATCCATGATCTCCACCAAGGCTGAAGAAGGCAGGTGGGTGTTTTAGGCCTCCTGGACCTTCTGAGTCGGGATACAGCAGTACCTGGAACTGCCACCGTCCAGTCCAAAAACCCAGGGGGTCCTTTATGTGCCTTGCAGCCGTCACCACACTGCCCCAGAAATGCAGCTAGCGCTGAGTTACTTACGAAGGGGTTATACATATGAAGAGTTACTGTTCTGAAGTTTGGTCTATCCAGGTTCAGTACCTTGTAACCGGCTAGCAGCCTTACCGCTGCTTCGGCTTGGCAGACTTCAGCCACTCTGCCATAGATGTCCTCGTTCCTCAGTGTAACTGTAACGGGTGTAGTAAGGACCCAGGAGCAGTACGACAAACACCAGGAATAGTTTGACTCAAAACTTTATTTTCTTCGGCACCCACAACAGGAAGAATATTCACAGGAAAACAGCGGCTGGTTCTCGTGTTGTCGGGGACAGAAGGCTGAGTGAGTTACCGGGGCAGAGGCAAGGCGAGGTAGTCCAAAACAGGCAGGGTCGGTAACGGGGAACCAGTCCATGGGTGTATGTGGGAGAGTCTTGCATGGAAGCGGAGAACGATCTGGCAGTGAGTGTGTGTGTGAGACAGGGGTTTAAATAGTGATGGAGGCAGAGTGAGCAGGTGAGAGTAATGAGCTGATGAGGTGAGTGTGACTGGCAGGTGCACCGACTGAACTGATTGGGTGAGTGAGAGGTGGAAAAAACTAGATAGAAGTGGCAGAGCTGTGACAATAACGTCGAACGCTTTTTCTTGTTGGTTCCACTGGATGCAGTGAACCTCCTCCACCTTCAGATGTAGCTGCCCGATGACAGCTTGCCTGCCGAAGAAATCTCTGGACTGCAGTTTTTCTTCTCCCGTAGTCTCATCGAATCGCAGCGTGTATCTCAGCCCGATCCTTGGGAATGGCTGTTCTTTTTGGCCCATTACCGTGTCATTGTGAGTTCTCTTTGTGCTGTACCTTTCTGGGACAACACTTGATCTTAGCCAAAAGGCCAAGAAGCGATGAGCCCCAAATGTTAGCTTCCTGAGGCAACCTCCTGACACATTTCTCCCTTGTCATGGTGCAGTTCTTTCAATGGGGCATAGCAGTGGCTGCTGCTTGGCACACCCGTCCAAGTCCTCGGTCTCGTTAAGGACAGCTTTCTTTCTTTTCACAAATTCCCAGGGCTTGGCTACAGAAATCGGCATGCGGAATAGCAGCATGTTGAGGTCCATGTCTGTCTACAAACCGCTTGATATTTTTTCAACATAACAATCAGGGGAGAGCGCGAACTCAGTCCCCCACATGGCTGAGCCATTGCACTCACAGGGGTTAACCTTGAATGGTGTGGTGACAGAACATGTTCTACTTCTGTTCTTGTGATTTTATCATATCACAGTTGGGTTACACCTTGTTTTATGCATGAAAACACTATCATACATTTTTGGCCAGGTTTGTGCACATGGGATGGTTTGTGGTGACCTTTTGCCCCATGCTCTAAGCCAGAGGTAGCCAATGCGGTGCCCGCGGGCACATGGTCGCCCGCAGGGACCACGTGAGTCGCCCGCAAGGCATGTTCTAAAAATAGCACTAGTCACTATGGAGCTCTGTCTAAAAATTGTAGTTGCTGTTCATTTTGAATCAAAGACGCATGCATTAATATAGATTTTAAAATTACAATATTTCTTGTCATAAGAGAGTTGGGTACCCGGAGGCACACGGCGGACAGCCAGGACGAGGCCGCCGCACCACACTAGGTTTTCAGGTTTCGAATGGCGGGCTTCCCGTTGGCGCCAGATGCGCGCCGCGAGCGCACCCTGCCGTCAGGCCGCGGGGCAACAACTCGTGGGTGGCGGGGGTAGAGGCGAGGCAACGCAATCCGACCGAAAAAGCCCAGACTAGGAGGTTTGAATGCGGCGCGAGGGTTGGATCCCCCCCCCCCCCGGCTATAGACGACACTTTTTACTAGTTTCTTCGTGGAGAAAAAAAGTACCATTAGAACGCCATGACGGGCCGGCATGCAGGCTTCATTGCGCAATGTAAAGGTGACCCAGACTTCCCAAAATGTCTACATTACCACTGCATCATTCACCAACAGGAGCTATGTGTTCAAATAACCGGCTTTGATCATGTGATGACTCCTGTCGTGAAGATAATAAATGGCATCCACTCCAAAGCCAAACAACAGATATTCATAATGGATTTGTATAAACATGGGACGGAGTTCATTTTTGTTCAAAAATGTTACAAAAGTGTTTAGTACAAACGACACATGAGTTGAAGATATGACAGTTAATGATTTCATAAAAAAGGTTAGAAGTGATAATTTGTACAAAAATAAAACAGGTGTGATTTTGAACCAAATGCTTCAAATGTGCTTATTCATACAAAACTGTCAAAGATATTTACAGAAATATCAGAGATGTGATACCTCTGACTTTCAAATGTTAAAACTAGTGGTGTAACGGATCAGCCCTCACGGTTCGGATCACTCGTAAACCGCGGATCAATTGAGTATTTTTTTTTTCTTTCTTTTTTACGGTTTAATCATCACAGTGTGTAATAAAGTTGTACTGCTGCTGTTCCTTTTCAAGTAACAAGTCCCCGAATATCAATGCAGAGTGTCAGTGAACAGATATAAAGCAGTAGTGTGTTCACGTGAACGGAGCAGGTTAATAGCATTTAACGGGGAAAGTCATGGTGAGGGTTAACCATGTCTTAACCTGTAACGTATAATGGCGGATAAGGGTGGTGGACGAAACCATTACGGTATGTAGGCATTATTTAAAGAGAAAGACACACGACAACGGCAATATACCGGCATGTCCACACATATGAAGAGACACCATCCCGTCTGTCGGCGACGGGCGACACTCCGTTGTGGAAAACAAAGGATTTCAAAATCTGGTTAAAGTGCTTGAGCCACGCTACGAAATCCACTCACGCACCCACTTCAGTATGAAGATCGTTCCAGGACTCTATGAAGAGGAAAAGACTGACCGCTCACTTCATCTTGGTGGAGTGGGAGATTCATAGTACGGTGCTGCAGACACGCCCCCTCTGTGAGAGTCACAGACACACACCTGGCGCAGGTGCTGGCAGAAGCATCAGAGTGGAAGCTGGAGGCCAAATAGTAATATTCCAGTCACCACAGAAAGGTCTACCCTCTCCCCAGACAATGTAGATATTCTCATCTTTTTGAAAATAATGTCACAGTAATGTACACATTATTGTGTATTTGAATGACATAACCTGACAGGAAGTAAACATAGACCCAAGTTGTTGCCGAGCAGTTCAGTTCAGTTGAAACAGTGTAAGCTAGCTCACTGGCTGTTTCTTTCTTTCAATATTGATCAAAGGACGAGGGTATCAACATACCTCATGTTGCACTTAAACTTAACAGAATTGAGTATATTTGAATGTTTTATTTATTTCATTTTGTTTCAAATTGGACATCTTAAATATTTGTGTTTTTATGTAAGACTATAGCCCAACGTTCTTTTCTTTAAGTGTTCTTGAAGTTCTTTAATCAATAAATGGAAAGCAAAGTTATATTTGTCTCCTCCCCTTTTCTTTGTTGATCTGAACCGTGACTCAAGAACTGTGATCCGAACCGTGAGGTTTGTGATCTGTTGCACCCCTAGTTAAAACAGATTAACAGAAATAAATGTTGCATGTTTAAATATATCTTTGTTTCCTACCATCATTGTTGTGGAAATTATTGTTAATCAAAGCTGCAAGCAGCATTGATCGGGCACTCGCAACTTCACGCACTACGAGGGTACTGGGAGAACTCTGGTTGACGCGGCCGTGCATTTCTGTGACCATCACACACTGAGTGCACGAGTTAGATGATATTTCCTGCGTCGACCAGCAGCGTAGCCAGATCATGTTGCCAGGTCTTAAGCCTCAAATGTTTTGAGTGTACCTCCGATACAATCATAAATGTAAGCCTTTAAAGATCATTAAGAAAATGAATGTGTGTGAATGTGCTTCAGTGTTTGTAACATAACAGACTGTCAGTTTACTGGGATGGGGTTCAACTCCCTGCAGTGTCCTGCTGATTGTATTTGGACTTACATGAAAGTTAACAAAACAGTAGTGCCATTTGCTGTTACTTTAACACTGTTTTCATTTTAAGTTCTTCTGTCACTTTAGATTGTAGTGTGAAGCATTCATTGTAACGTTTAACCTGATTGTCATGAAGAAGCTCTGGACAGATCATTTATACTAATGCCCACTGACATGGTTTGAGATCCACTGTTATCTAACTTTTGCGCTCCAAGCATCTTAGTTTGCACATATTTATATCAGAGAAGTCTTTTTCTCATGGTGTGCCCACAAACCCTTTCAATAAGTTCAGTGTTTGGGCCGCTGTAATTATAGAATCCTGCTTACGTCTGTGGTTGCCAGTAGGTGGTGCTATGACTGAGTTAATATTGGCATGCAGAAGTCCCCATGCCATGAGTTTTTTCAAGGAAGTCAAGTTTGGGACAGTTTGGACAAAGTACAGTCAAGTTACCACAGCTACATGGATGATGGTGAACCGTGTAAAATAACTTCACACCACGTCGTTCCATGAAACATCAAGCTTTTTAGAATTTGTAATCATTCAAATGTTTAGGTTCTCTATTATGCATACATATTGTGGGAGTAGTTGGCTGTTGTGTGAAGTACACAGATACAGAAAGTTTGCCCCTTGAAGATTTTTTTCCAAATTGTACAAGACAAGAGCAAATACAATATGAAAGTGGCACATCAGCAAGTGACAGTCAAGGTTGGAAAGTCGTTTATTTTGTAAGTGTATAACAAATTACTTTAACATTTTTCCTTTTTAATATATATGTAAAGTATAAAAGTGTGTGTGTGCATGTCACAATGTAAGGTGTGTTTGCAGATTGCTAGTCTTCTGTAGGTTTGGTCTCTGCTGCATCAGGGTCTATGGCGACAGCCAACATCTCTTCATCTGGGATGTCTGAGAAGCACAAGTAAGCAGATTGTCAAATATGTTTACTGCGTGTAGGCTTAGTATCAAGTGTATATAAGAGAAGTTTGTAATTATGTAATGGAATGAGTATAGTGAACAGCAGGTAGGATAATAGTTACCATCTGGAGACCTGGCCTGCACTGCGTTTGGTTCATCCAGTTTAGTTTGCAGTTTTTTATTGTCCTGGTTTGCCTTTTCCAGCTGCTTGCGGAGGTATCTGACTTGTCTTTCCAGTTTGTACTTCTCTTTGTCCTGGTTAACCATGTGAGTAGTGACGTTACTACATGTGTGTAGGCATGTAGCATACAGTTTAGTTCTGGCAACTGAAGCATCTCCACAGGTATACTGTAAGGAAATAGAGCAAACAGCAGAATGTAAGGAAATTACAACAATGTGATAGAAGGTATCTTTAATAATTATGTTGTATAAGTAAGAGCAGTTGAACTTACGGTAAGTAGTTGACAGGCCTGTATCAGTGACTTGGTTTTGGGGTTATCTGTTGTTTGGAATTTTGACGGGGATGAAAATGCCATTGCTGTGAAACACACAAGAAAAGGTTTATTCAATATGAGAGTGTACATGGGTGAATGACATGACATGCATATTTTTGTGTCCGAATCCACTATTTCCTTTTAAAATAATTGTATCAATTCGTGACATATATAATTTCATTCTATGAAACCTATCTAGTTTTGTGTTTATGGTAAAGCTTCTAGTTCAGGGGTCGGCAACCTTTTCTATCCAAAGAGCCATTTTGCCCTATTTTCCACCAAATAAAATTCATCTGGAGCCGCAAAAGCTATTTGATATTACAGCTTATAAAGTGTTTTATATATATATACATATATACATATACATACACATATACGTATATATACACATATACGTGTATATACGTGTATATATATACGTACGTGTATATACGTGTATGTATATACGTGTCTATACGTATGTATATATACGTGTCTATACGTATGTATATATACGTGTGTATATACGTATGTATATATATACGTGTATATATACGTGTATACGTGTATATACGTGTGTATATATATACGTATATATATACGTATATATATACGTATGTATATACGTATATATATACGTATGTATATACGTATATATATACGTATGTATATACGTATATATATACGTATGTATATACGTATGTATACGTGTATATATAAGTATATATATACGTGTGTATATATACGTGTGTGTGTATATATATATATGTATATATGTATACATGTGTATATATGTATACATGTGTATATATGTATACATGTATATATATGTATACATGTATATATATGTATACATGTATATATATGTATACATGTATATATATGTATACATGTGTATATATGTATATATGTATATATATGTATATATGTATACATGTATATATATGTGAATACAAAAACTATAGTTTGTTGTATTTATGAAAATATAGAACAAGAATAAGACAATTCTTGACATTTTTTTTGCAATTTTACCTGTTATAGTTGAACTTAAAAGTAACCGTCTGAGAAGCCTGTTGCCGTTGTGATATACATGGGTATTTATACTGCCATCTACTGGTAGAAAGGGTAAACACTTTCAGTCTTTGTGTCATTAAGGGAAAAGTTAGAAGCCGAAATTTAACAGTCTGTAGCGTCTCTGTGTAGTCAACAACTGTCAAATCAAATAAACATTTTAACAATTATTATTCTCAGTTTTCAAATGTAACTGGATGGATTAAAAATACATAGAAATACATAAATAAATGTTCTTCTCATTTCAAGTAAAATAATGGCTGGATTAAAGAATAAATTACATAACAGCTTTTTAATGTGCATCTTAAAATGAAGTAATTCATTTTAGAAAAATCAATTTCACTGAATTGTTCTGCAGCTTTAAATTCAGTTCATCCAGATGTGAAGTGATGTTAATAAAAAAAGCCACATTATCTTTTTCTCATCTTCTAAAAGGAGAAATGAGTGTGCATGGACTTTATCTGTTATTAAACCACTTGTTTCAGCTCTATTCTCTCTGTTGACATCATTGATAGACAGTGCCTTAAAACCTTCTGGTGACGAGCGGCCCGGGCTCTCGGGCTCAGAACCCCTCAAAATCAAATGCGGAAAATAGAATGATTATTAGCCAGTAGTGTGGACGTGGCTGTTTTGGATGAAACAGCAACGTATGGGCAACAACATCATATAAGTCACTTCTTACACACTCCCAACACAACTATAGGCTACTCATATAAGCAAAAAAATATCGTGGCATAAAAGCACCAAATCCGGGCCAGAAATCGGCGTTATGAGTACCGCAAATCAATGTTTGTACCCTCATGCTAATGGCTACCCAGTCATGCAATGCATTTAATAGCATTAGCACACGTGGCGGAACACGTAACTAACTTCTGTTTTACGATCTGTATAAACACTAAACAGTTGTGAGTGATCAAACGTACCTTCGTGCTGAAATCCGCCGAAAAAAATCGTAGGTATGCGCCCAAGTTTTATGAAAAATATGGATAATAACGTCGCAGAATTTCCGATCCAAAGCTGTAGTCATTGTTGCCAACTGCATACTGTTGACTTCCGACTTGTTTCCAGAATAAGAGCGGTCAAGCAGGCTTGGGCGAGTGGTCAGACTGCCTGCGACCGGAAATTTCCGCCGGGGTACACGCGTCACTTCTGGCAACTTGATTGCTTGAAACTTTTGCCGATCACCACCAAACTCGACAGAGGTCTTCCTGAGACTCGGACGCGTCGAAGGAGGGGTTGTTTTTTGATATCGACCGAGGATAGGCTGAGATCCAGCCACATACACACACATGAACTGAGAAAATCCTACAGATGACAGCCAAAACTGGCTCTGATGATGTTATGAATATGAATATGATTCCTATTATCTGTATTTGGATGTATTGAATCATATGAGTGATAAAGAAAGTGAAATATATAGTTATATAGTGTATAAAAGTACAATGTAAGAGCTGCAACAGCTGGTTCGAAAATGATGACCTCGCCTGACCGCTTTGTACTAAAACCTCTTATTATTCACTTTATTCCACTTTATTCCACTTTAATCTTTTTTTAATAACTACTGATCAGTTATGCTATGACTTGGGAAAGTTTTAGGGAGCTAGCTGCATTATTTCAATAACCTTTTATCAATGAAAGTGCATTTTTTCCAGGCGAAGCTGAATATTTTCAATTTCAGCTGTGTAATGTCTTATTTTGCTATATTAACCAGTAACATATACAAAATATTTACACAATTCAACACATCTCACAAGTGTTACCAGTATTCTAGCATCAAAATTATTAAAATAGACCTTGTAGTTAGAGCTGGAGACTCTCTTTAGTATGGGTATGCAATTTTCAAGCAGAGGGCTAAAAATAGGGCTCGTGGGCTGTCGTCACCAGAAGGTTTTAAAGTGTTAGAATCTATTTATTTTGTCTGTGCTTGTGAGCAGGTTTTCATTTCGGCCTTGCATTCGTGTGTTCAGTTCATTCAGGTGCTGAAATATATCTGCCATGTATGCCAGCCTTGCCACCACTCATCACTTGCGAGCAGTTTTGCATCATCGCACCTCTCATCAGTCAAAAACACTTTCAGTTCCTCCCGCAGCTCATACACACGGGCCAGCACTTTGCCGCGAGACAACCATCGGACTTCTGTATGGAGCAGTAGGGCGTTATGCTCCGCTCCCAAACATAAAGATGCAAATATGCGGCTTTTCAGAGGTCTTGTCTTTACAAAGTTAACCATGCGCACGACATCATTCAACACAGGAGCTAGGTCTGCTGGTAAAGTCTTGGCAACGAGCACCTCGCGGTGCAATAAACAGTGTGTAACAACATCTGGGTGTCTCTCTTTCACTCTGCTAACGAAGCCTTTGATGCGCCCGACCATGGCTGCTGCTCCATCAGTGCAGACACACAGGCCGAGCATCACGTTCACAATGGCTTTGCAGGCAGGTAGTATTAATGTCTCTGCCACAGTGTGTGGGCTTTTTGATTTGGCTACCAGTTCAGCTACTAAGTAGCTAGCTTTGAGAGCTTTCCTCATAAAAGCTACCTGTTTCTCAGTTTGTGAGCACAGTCGAAAAAAAAATAGTCCCTGTTCTTGTTGTTGAGTGACGGGTGTTTCATCTGGAGATGACGTTTCAGCTTGCTTGGGACCATGGCACTGTTTGATAGTTTTTCACCACACCAAGCATAACGGAGTCGGTGCAGTCGGATCCCCGGTGAAAGTGAATCACAACGAAAGATAGCTTTCGCTGTATTGCCTCGAGCTCAGTTTTCTTTTTTTGTACCACCACTCGTACTGGGCTTTGCATCTGGGTCAGAAGGTTGCCCAGGGCCCAGATCAGAGTCTACAGTTTTCTTTTTGAAATAATTCTCCATTGCCGTTCTTCACTCGCATCATTTAATTCTACTATCTTAAATTAACACGGTCATTATTGCGCTACCTACTGCCACCCACTGGCAAGGAAGAGTATTTAATTACTAGGCCAGCCACTATATTGCAGGCTCAGACGCTCAACAATTTATTTGCGGCAACTAAATAATATTTTTTTGGACTCATTAAGTGAAATTGGACATTTTCCCACGGCACACCTGGCGATCTCTCACGGCACACTGGTGTGCCGCGGCACAGTGGTTGAAAATCACTGCTGTAGGCGACACAGCGCAGGTCAGGGTAGACGAACCCAGTAGGCCAAAGCCGTTAGTCGAACACGGCCTTGGCAAAACACCGGTGTCCTTGAATGTAAGCCGAGTTAGCTGTAGCCGCTTTCTGGCGGCGTTCCGCTCGAACCCAACCAAAAGTCCCCTGTGATACGGGATTACATAGAATTAATAGAATAATAATTAACACCAAAGTATATAAACTAACAATAAAATCACCTTACCGATCAGGCAATATTCGTCTGCTCCAGAATGGGGGAGGAGGGCATGTAGCGTAGCTACCGGCAGCTATATAAGCAAGACGCGGTTACTAACAGGACACCATAGTACAGTCAAATCAGGACCTAATTGAGACTCACCGACAGATCCGCAGGTGAATCACCTGTACAGGACGCGGGGAGCCCCAGAGATAGTCTACAAAATAATGAAAGCCAATATAACACCAGAACAGTATGACCGGGAGAAACAATGCTGCCGCATTCTTGCATACCTGCACAGCGGCGGATGTCCGGCAGACCGGAAGCGGGACACGCATTTGACGTCAGGAGGGAGCTAAGGGAATCCCCGTTGCATTTATATGATGCCCGCCCACCGTGATTGGCTAGTGTTGGCCTTGTAATTAAAAGCGACACCGAGGCCCTGCGAGTGGTAAAAGCTCCCTTCTGCTACAGTTAGTTAGCTTGTCAGCTACAAATGTCACGTAACTTAACCGATGATTTTAACAAACGTGATGTTAAAGCTCCCAGTAAGGGAGTAACGTTAGCCCACTGTGGGCTAACGTTACATGCACTTTGCCTGAGGCATGACTTTGTTAGCTAAGGTTAGCTACGCATGTATGACACAATTTAAAATAAATCTATGAGCTTGGTTTTCAGTGAGGCTTCATGTCAACACAGCAGCCCTCCATGTTGTTCTTTAAAAAAAGAGACTCTACGACACTAACAACATGAAAACAAAGTGAAGTGCTGCTACATTTAAAATAATTTTGACAAAACAGAGCAGTATAATGTCAATTTACCTCCATGTCGCGCATCACAATAACCTCCCGTCCGTATTTACAGTGGAAGCAGATACCAAGAGCCAAATCGAATCCACCAATAGAAACTCCTGGCTCATTCAGCAGCG